>NW_019416435.1:497950-519564 GCF_000390285.2 Anoplophora glabripennis
CTTTTTTGCACGATCAAGCTTTTTTAGTTCACTTACCATGTTTGTTTCTACGACAGTAGGATGCGCTTACTGGTTGCTAAGGCTAACAAAACGGTAAGTAATTCACTTACCGTTCTAGAACGGTAAGTGAATAACTGTCAAAATAGACATTTTCAACATCGCATTGATTTGGAATGAGTTTTCTAGAATTCAGTTTTAAATGTGGGTAATTGATATAAAAGAAAGATGTATTTTAAATCTATTTATTAATGTTGAAATTAAATGTACAGTTTGTACAATTGCTTACAGAAATTGGAGCAGTACATGTTTTTTCAATTTCTATTCTATTCTAGAACTGTCAATTTCGTCAATTAAGAAAGCCGTGACAACAATAAACATCAGTAGATTTCAAAAAACCTGCTTCGCAAATTTATTCAGAAACGTCATTTTTGACGTTACATAAAAAATTAAATACGTATATATAATTTCGTTTTCATTTATTCCGATCGTGCAAAAAATAGTATAAGCATCACGAACGTTAAGAGTTATACCGTTCTCAGACAAACATTGTCTTCGAACGGTAAATTACCCTTACCGTTCTTAATGCTTAATATACTATAGTTGGCTTGAGCATTTCATGAAGATTATTTTTTCCCTTTCCACCATGCAAATTAAATGAATACCTTAGGAGATATAGCAAAATCAAAATAATGCGCAACGAAATTAATTTCTTGTCGCCGTGATTCGACCGGGCCGCGCGGGCGCCCCGTGACCTCGCGCCTCGCGTCCGAGCCGGGGGGGTCCGAAAGTTTATGTAGTGTATCAATGTATGGTGGAATTGTGTATCTTATATATGCCTACAGAAAAGTCCGCGATGGCATATGTCTATATGTTAAAGATAACATACTACCTATATCCATTTTAATACTTTAAAAAATTGGCAATTATAAAGCGGTAATGTAAAAGCTATTTACACAAATACGGTATTAATCCTTATCATTTTAAATAAGTTAGAGGCTTTAAGCATTTCATGCACATTATTTTACTCTTTTACACCATATAATTTAAATGAATATCTTAGGAGTAATCGCAAAAAAATTACGGACGCGAGAATAAAATTCAAGCGCCTCGCTTCGCTTGATGCGATCGCCGACCCTCCCCCCGCACCGTCTTGCCTACTGTTTAGCTAATAAGCCGAACGATAACGCGCGCGTGATCCTTTAATAAACTGACTTGGAGCGAATGGAGGTGACGACTGACGACTGTGTTTTCTTTCTGGGTGTTGTTGGAAAGTTATAATTGCGTTCGATATTTTAAGGTCACATTTTTGTTTTGTATTTGTTGTCTTTAGGTAGTCGGAACATACATAGATACTTGCAAACATACTTTTATTTCATTGAGTTTTAATAATTTGTTTGTTTTTTTCTTATTGTGAATCATTTAAAACTTCATAGTCGCATTTTTGTTTCGTGTTTGTTTTCTTTAGGTAGTTAGATACCTAACTACTTACTTATTAATTAAAATTGATAGTCCTGAACATAGGTACTTTAATTTAATTCGTTTTGTTTTCACATTGTTGGTAGTTACCTATATTGTTTTAAATTTAAAGGTTTTGCATTTTTAGTTTTGAGTTCGTTTGTTGTCTTTAGGTATATAGATATATCGTGAATTATTTTAAAATTAATATTAGGGTCGCATTAGATGAAAGATGATTGATTTTTTGTTTGTTACGATTTAACTCAAAAACTACTCAACCAATTTTACCGAAAGCTACATCTCCTCGGAGTAACATAGGCTATTTTATATTTGCTCGTGCGAAGCCGGGGCGGGTTGTTAGTAAGAAATAATATACAAATTAAATATGCAACATAAAAAGTATAACACAAAATAAAATTTTGTACTTTTACGGTAGATATAATTAAAGTGAATGGTTATCTTCGGCTAAATTTAAAAACATATCGTTATATAAACAATTATCCTGAAGATAGCAAACCGTTAACGTTAACAAAATGAAAAACATCAATTTAAATGCTACATGACCCTATTCAAATTGACCTAATGGAAAAATAAGTTCTTGCCAATTGTGAAATCATTACGTAATGTTTCAAGTCTTCGAATATAGAGGACCTGGTAGTAGAACTTCCCAAAGTAAGATAAAAGTTATTATGAACATGGGTAGGGAAATGCTTAGTTTTGGCAATGTTTAACAACTTTTGAAAATCGTTTTTAGAATATGCATAAAGAAAACACTTAAAGATAAACAAATTAATGTTTTATATTACAAAATAACAAGTACGAACCAAAACCACTCAGAAGTGGATAAAACGTGAGGCCTAAACAAATGTTTGCCTCTCTGCTGTGTTGTTCATGTACTTTATTATTTTATAATACCAAAACTTTATAGTGTAGACTTTTTACACAAATACGAAAGGGTGTCTCGAAAGTAACGCAGGATTTGAATTGTGCGCCATTTTCATTCCGAAGAATTGGCAGCATTGTGCAGGGTCACATGTTGTAATAAATACGTTGCGGTTAGATAAAATGGGGCGCTATACAGCGGCTGAGCGAGTGAAGACTGAAAATTTATTTTATTTATTTAAAGTACGGAGAGTGTGTAGCTGAGATTGTGCACAAATTACGTGGAACTTTCGGCAGAAGGAATGCCCCGAATGAAACAACTGAGAAAAGATTAGTTGCCAAATTTGAACAAACAGTGAAGTGTGTTGGCCACCAAGATCACGCGATTTTACGCCATGCGAATTTTTCCTGTGGGGATTCGTAAACTCCACAGTTTATTGGCCAAAATGAATTACTGAATTAAAGGCAGAAATTCGGAGAGTTACAGACTCCGCCGAGGTTGAGTCACTCCAAAAACAAATACCAGAGACTATCAATTTGGGCATAATATAAATTAATTAATTGCTGCCATTCTAAGATCCCACTCATATTTCTAAACAGAAAACAATTAGATGAAATAGTTGAAACAAGCATATTACAATGAGTTCTCCAATTAAGTTTCTCATCAAGATATGTCCAAAACGTTAGCACTCGTCTTACGGTTCCCCATGTCACAATTATTACAAAAAGTGTCAGATCATCGCAGTTCCTTTGTGCAGTACGAAACCTTACTGTCTGGGTTTTGTTAACATTAAAATATAAATTATGTTCACAAAACCATCTACATAACAGTTCCACAGTTTTATTTATGTTTGCATTCAGATCATCAATATTTTTATTTGAAAATATTAAAGCCAAGTCATCAGCATACATGGTGAAAAACGTATTATTTAAAACTGACTCCATTAAAATTGACGTACATAATAAAAAGTATAGGGCCAAAAACTGATCCCTGTGGCCCCATTTCCACAACTAATTTGTTGGAGTTTATTCTATTAACAGACTTTAAATTTACATTATCAATAGATACATACTGTTGACGATGTTTTACAAAATCAGACACCCATTGCAACGGTTGCCCTCTTATGCCATAATTCAGCAACTTATCGAGCAACACATCATGACGATGCAGTCGAATGCCCTGCTAAGGTCACAAAATATTTCAGCAGGACATAGGAATGTTTTTATTTTTGTATCAAACAGTGGAAACAAAAAAATTGCAGCAAAATCTAACTTTGTGTTAAAGAAGGCCATTAATAAATAATGTCGGTGTAAAGAATTTTGCATAATTGATTGTATCTTGAAATTTACTTAAACGTTCAAACTCAACCAGAAGTCAGTTTTTATAGATTTTAAAGAAAATTGGTTTATTTGCTAATTAAATAGACGTACAGTTATTACACAAAATTCGCTTATTTTTGTTGTTGTCACAGTTTAACATAAAAAGTGCTCCGGTCTTCCCCATAATAATTAATAAAATTGTACACATTTAAATTTGCACAATACCCTCCAGCTACGCGAACCCCATCGATAATTTATTCAACACTATATTTCTGTTTAGGTTTGCGTTTGATTGAAACACAGTGAATAGTTGAGTTGAGAGATAACAAAAGGTTTCAAAACTGTTTGTTCGAATGGAACTGTAAATGGTCCATTAATGCAGACATAATGAAATGCTACCGTCAGTTGCGACGTATCGACCCTTAGGAGGGAACGGCGATCTGGAATTTGGAATACGAATTGAATTAACGTTACTGTTATGTGACCAGTGACTGTTATGAAGCTGATGTAGTTGTCGTCTGATATCATAATTGTTTTGGGTACCACTTTAAGCATTTTCAATACGGAAATCTGCACGATTTGAAAAGAAGTTTATATGTTATTTAAAATTAAAATGATGAACAGATCCTGTCGATTTTAAAATGTTATGGATTTTAGCATCTTAAGAAAATTAAATATTTGAATTAAAAGCTACTAACCTCTATTAGAATACGGAATGTCATTACTACATTGAAAAGTCCAGGCAAATTAATTATGAGCAAACAGCATTGACGTTGAATAGGGAACGTATAAACTAAACTAACCAAGGTACATATGAAGGCGCATTTAAATGGGTCACTTTGGACAATAGTTGCGGTGAATAAAAAATGAACATGTAAATCAGATGTATGCAACCGTATAGTTTTCCTGGTCCATACTGAAAGAAGATGACTTGTTCTGGGCCATACACAAAATATACTAACACTAACGATAGCTAATTAGTAGACATCGGAAATTTTGTGGCGACAATCAAATAAATATACAGTAGCAATCTGTTATGCTAGTAAGTGGTAATACGCGTTGTAGCAGCAGAAATAGGCTATTGTCAAAAATAACAGTATTTTACTCTTGGCGACTAACAATATTTTTCTAAATACTGAACACAGTCTAAAAAATCATTTTATTTATTTAACAGTTTTGACCGTTCTGGAACAAGTAGGAATTTTTACAAAGAGTGACTTTTTGTCGTAAACCCACAAATAAAAAACTTTTCCCTCTTCCGGACATTACAGCGGGACATGTTGTATATTCTTATAATGTAAAGAATGCAGTTATAAGAAGGCAACGGTTGTATCTCTTTTTATTGGAATAAAATTATATTAAAGAGATCAAGGCCCACAGTGAATCCTGTACCACATTGCAGCCGCCCTAATATTTCCAATCTCTACTGATGAGTAAGGAAACCTGGAATATGTAGTTAATACATTTATGTAATTTAAACTACGTTATTCATGATTTTTTTTATTGTATACGTAAAAGAAAAGGCAGCAATATGAAATTAGTGAGACGTTTGACACTGTTTTCGAGATATTAATGATTTTTTGACTTGATGGAAGTAGTTGCATTTCGCAATGAATTCGCAAGGTACTCCTCAGATATGTTAGATAAAATTTTATTCTTTCGATGCTTTATCCTTGAGAATAGGTAGCTATTCTTAAATGTGTGGGTTTCTAAATAGCGATGACATGAAAAATGCATGATTCCGAAACGAATGATATTTTTCCCTGGAAAAGATACACCTTGTAGAAGTCTAATTTTTTCTCTAAGTTGAATGTCTATGCATTCTATTCGCAAATTGTCATGGCAATACATTTACACCAATTGAAAGTTTTAACACATTAATGATTCAATATTTGATTCGATGAATTAGTTGCGTTTCTCAGTAATAGTCATTAGATGTTTTGGTTCTAATGTTATTCTCCGTATGGCTCGTCCAGCGTCCTTGAAAATAGCTGTTCACAAATGTAGATGCTTCCAAATGACGATAATTTACGATTGTGAAGCAAGGGATATTTTTTTCTGGGAAGATATATCTTATAGAGGTCCAATAAAAAGACATGATGACAGTTGTAGCTCTGTACTCCATTTCCATAAGAAAAGAAAAGAAACTGATTAAATAAATTGCCAAGTAACATGGTTATGTCGTCTGAAAATCTTGAAACCTGTTTTCAAATTGAAAAGTATGTCTGCATATTTTTCGTTAATTACAGAACCGTGTTTAGTCAACGTGTCGAAGATTGTATAATTTAAGATTGCCATAGGTTAACTTCAAGTGCTGTTATAACTTCACTTTCATCTTGAAAACGCATGTTTAACTCTTTTAAATGAACGGTCTAAGTCTGCTAAAACTTCTAAATCTATGAATCAATTTTCATCAAGTTCTGGCACAAAGTTTCTTTTCGCAACTTAACACCATTTGAACCATTTGAATTCCAAAAAGTAAATGACGTTGATTAATTCAATACTCGCATTTATTTAGGTAAATTCATGATTAAATTTAGGGAATTCATTATTTAATTTATTTTACGTAGAAAAAGGAAATCTTATGAAATAATTTCCTTAGAAATTCTATGTATAGATTTTAATCAAGTACTAAAGATCTAAAGTGGCTCATGAGATTTATAATGGGCCTCCTAGTTCAAACTGATAGCAGGGAGGAGAAGCAGATTAAAAATATTATAGTGCCAAGAGCCTTTGAAAAATCTAGATTACCAAACTTGTGACAAACTTTTTAATGAAATTCCTAAAAGTTCAATATAAAGTGAGAAATATCTAAACCACAATTAATTGTTATAAAATTAAAACAAATAATTTTTAAATAAATACTTCGTAAATATGAAATAAATACAAAGTGTAACTGACCTACTGGAAAATGTCTGAAGAGGTGATGCTAAACATTAGTGTCAGTTATAAAAAACTATTCGCAAGATACAGGGCGTTAAATATAAGTGCAACTTTTTTTATAATTATTGTCGGAAAAATATTCTGTATATTATGCTCAAAAATACATTTTTCTCGGCTTGATATACATAAAATGTTAACAGTAGGAAAGTTAATAACTAATACACAACACAACTAATATAACAACTGTACTGACCAGCATTTAATTATACAGAGCCTTCATAAATGAATACAAGCCAGGTATTTTGTTTGGAATAGTAATTTTATTTCCTTCATGTTGGCAATTAAATTTTTGTAAAACTAAAACAATAAGACTACATTAAAACACAACATTCTGTTTCACCAGCTGTGATTGGTGTAATTTTTCACGAGATCGCATTATCTCGGGCGTAGACGTAACGGTTTGTCATTGTTCATTGTAAACGAACCATTGATATTGGTGACTTATAAAGTCACGTTCTGATATTATTTCTACACGTAAAACAACTCGATGGAAACAAACGTTTTATAGTTTATCTTATTCTGTCACATTTAGTAAGTGACTTTTATTAAATTTAGTCAAAAATGAATTATCGAATTAGTGTTTGTCAAACTATTATTAATTCCGATTTGTGAGCCTCGAACTAACTTGATGAAATTGGGAATAGTGAGAAGGAGAAACCTTAGTGCAGTCAATTATAGGATTTAATTAATTAAACTGTAGTTATCCAAACATTCTCATAAAGTGGTCGAGAGGAGAATGAATACAGTTTCGTTTATCTTCGGTAAATAGTTCTTGTTTATACAAGTAGAAAATGATGAATTAATAAATGAAAAAAAAAAGGAAGTTATTTCCCGTTATGAAAATTTTATCCTATCTTTTATACAAGCGCAACCAGTTAATTAATATTAATTTATATTTACATTCTATATCTCATTAAAAATGAAGAAATAATGTTGAAATTAGGTAATGCTTTTGTCGTATAATATGGAGTAATAATTTCTCATTATCAAGTTTTCTTACTTTTCAAATTATTTTTAAAACAGTAATTTAAATAAGGGTGCCTTGGTTGAAATAAAAAATATTTTTTTTTTTCATCAAATAATAGAAGCACATATCATATACAGTAAGTCCGCGGATTGGGTTTACAAGAGGACAAATGGACAAAAAATTGAAAGAAACAATAAAAAGGCATTTTCAATAAAAGTTTTTGCTTGAACGGTTTAGAAAATACGAATAACCATGACAAACTTCAATTTTGTTCTACACGGTGGGTCAAGAACACAAAAATGTTACTTTGCAAGATACGAAAAAAAGACATTTTTGATAAAAGTTTTTGCTTGTTTAGAAAATATGAATTACCATGACGAACTTACACTTACAAACAACAACTTACGAACAATTTTAATGTTCAGGGTGAGTCAAAAAAAAACAAAATGTTATTTTGCGTAAGAGTAAACATACCTAATTATGCAAGATACAAAATAGGCATTCTTGATAAAAGTTTTTACTTGGAAAATGAATAAGAGTCACATTATCAAAAATTTAATTTTTTATACAGGTAACAAAGTAAAAAACTAAAATACGCCTTATTCAAGTGTAATTATTTTTAAATAATACGAACATAATTACAACAACAGCTAAGCTAAAAAAAAGTAAACAAAGCAATATGATGAAGATATCAAATTTCAAGAACACCACCCCTAATATTGAACACATTTTTGTAATTACTTCCTTAGATATCTGAAGGAATTTCTGATTTCCTCCTGGGATATAGAACAAACAGCCTGGGCAATTCTGCCTTTTAGCATTTCAATATTATTTGGTATTGGAGTAGCATAAACAAATTTATTTTAAACTGCCCCATAGAAACATATCGGCCATGGTGTCAGGACTCCTTGTGGGCTACAAAATTGGATCATTTCAATCAATCCATCTTAGACCAAATCTATACCATTCTGTTACCTTACGAGCACAATGTGCTGGGCAACCATCCTGTTGAAAATACATTTTTTGGCAAAAATTTAATGATAAATTTTCGAGTTCATCGCTAAAAAATGTATCAAGTACCTATTTTTAAGTACTATTATTCTATTGCAGGTGTTATTGTAAAAACATGGACCTATAATGCCATTGCCAGATATCGCGAACCACACGTTCGCTTTAGTAATATATTGTCTTCGTGTCATTATTTTAAATTCAGATTCCATTAGTAGAAAATGCACATTCATCAGAAAACATAATTAACTTATAAAAATCAATATTTCCATTTAAAATGTTGTCTCCTACCCACAAACAAAAAACTAGTCTTTGCGATTCATGTCCCTCTTCCAATGTTTGATTAAAGTGTGGTTTAAAGAGAAATATTATATTTTCTTTTAAAATCTTTTGAATATGGCTTTTTTCACATCTTCTAACTGTTTAGCACGATTTCTAAGCTGAAACTTTTTTATTATCTTGCAGATTGCCATCCGACTTATTGGGATTCCTACAAATTTTTAGCTAAATTGTTCCATGACGTAGAGATATGATACAAGACCATTCCCATAACATTTTATTATAAAAACCTTTTGCTCAGTAGGTAGCATTTTGATGAGAACTATTTTACATTAAATAAATAATTACTTCATTAAATAAAGATAATGACAAGTATGTCCTTAAGTGTCATTATTATTTTAGGAGTTAGTACTCTGATTAGAGGTGTCCTAGAGAACACTTAATTAAATTTTTGATAACGTAACTCTTATTAATTTTTTAAGCAAAAGTTTTGATCAAGAATGTCTTTTTTTCGTATCTTGCAAAATAAGGTATGTTTACTCTACAACAAACTCAACAACAAACTCAACGCAAAACAGCATTTTGTGTTTTTGACACACCTTGTACAACAAAACTGAAGTTCGTCAAGGTGATTCGTATTTTCTAAGTAAGCAAAAACTTTTATCAAGAATGCCTTTTTATCGTATCTTTCAATTTTTTGTCCATTCAATCCGCGGACTGAAGTTTAAAGGATCCAGTAATAAATATCAGCCTCTTCTAGGCAACAAATACTGACAAGGTTTCCAGTTACTAACAGGGTTGTGTCTGCAAAACTTTGTTATCAATAGTAATGAATTTACAAAACATAACCATCGCTGCCACTTAGAAAACGGGCATCATAAAAATTAGAAAACAATTTGAATAAGTACATTTGCAAACATTTCTGGCCATATGGTAAACTTTTCAGGACAAGAAGAGGGGAAAAATTGATGTTTGTTCGTCATGGGCTCCTCAGGTATCTACCCGCGAAAATAGGACGGAATGGACGTAGGAATTCCAAAATACCACGATATTATGTCATAATGTTTTAACGTCGAAATGAACAGAGAAAGTTCTTTGAAGTTTTTCTCTCTCGAGAAAACGAGTGATTTAGGACAACGAAGGCTTCTCTTCTTCAGAGGCATACGGCGAAGGAAGATGTAAAAATAAGGTTATATGTAAATCAGTTTTGTCACATAATTAATTATTATCAATATAAAATGGTAAAATCACTCCTGAAACATCCCCGAGATTCAGAAGGGAGGGGTCGATCTGACAAGATAACAAGTAGGTACTTAAGTCTCTTTGCCTTTAAAGGACTCGATTCTCAAGATGAGAACAAAACTTTTGAACTCAAAATGGGCGGGACCGAAGGGAAAGTGTCGAAATCCGGTGAGATCCCTGACCAGGTAGTTGTCCTTGGGTTTTCACACAAGAAGCAGTCTATTTAACTTTATAGTCTCGTGGTTAATTAATTAATGGGTTATATCTTGAGTCCAAATTCTGTCATGTATCCGCAATTCCCTGAATCTCGAAAATCTGGTGTCGCTAACAAAATAGTAATTGATATTTTTTATTTCAATCCTTTGTGTTATAGTTGTTCTATTTATTTCAATTTTATTATTTGTTGTTAGAAACCTTCCTTAAGAGTTCTGGTGATTACTTGTTCTCTGAAATTAAATGACCCATAGAGTGAAAGTGTAACACTCTGTACGATCAACAATGGATTAAACGCTATGTGAGCAGAAGAACGGAAAGTCTCTGAAACTCATTCTCTAAACGCACATTTTTAAGTTCCCACGTGCCATGATTAAAGTGTAAATGATAATAATAAATCGATGAGGTCCGTTTCACAAATTAATTAAAAGAATTAACGCCTCAGGTTGTAAATATACAGATTTTTTGAGAGAGGGTGAGATTTTTTCGATGTTTACAGATCAAAAAAGGGTAATCCGAAATCGGACAATTCCTTCAGATGCGTGTAGCTCCGTTACTATTTATTTTACGAAAACATTTAAATTACAAAGTTTCAGGTTTTTGCAGTGTTAATAAGACAGTGTGGTCAAATTGTTCGTGTACACTTTCGTTTTCAAGTTATAACATAAACTTCTTTAAATGTAAACCATAGTTATTTATGAAAAAATGTCTTTTTTATGCTTTTAAAACATTATAACAAAATTGCATACCTTTCTTCATTTAAGCTTTTTTGTATCTCTGTTACGTTCCCAGATCCCTACACTAAACATCGAAAAAAAAACTCCCCGTATGTATGTTGAAACGTTATTTCAACATTTTGTCCTCTATGAAAGGAAGATCCTATAAAAGTGTTTCTATTTTAGACAACTATTTTTTTTTTAATTCGGTACAAGCCATTAAGAATATTTGTTGATATTGGAAACGTAAGATTGTGGATTCTGGTTTTGCTTTGCTTGATAAAAGAATTGGCTAATTTGAATTCCAAAATTATTATCCGTGATATTTGTTGACGATTTACGTCTAGGATCTAGAGCTCGGAATTTATTTTTCGAACGAAGTAATATTAAAGAAAATTGTTTCACACTACATGGTTACTTGGTTATTGTAAATTTCCACTACCACGCGATCTCTTATGTCCAATAAAATTTGAATTGGAAAATATATTGATGTGCATAAACTGAGGTATGTTTTGCATTTCACCGACGGAGAATCGTATGTATGCAAACTATTGCAAAAGTTAGATATTCCATGAGTAAGTACATAAATTCGTTTCACTTACCTATTCGTTACAGCTTGGATCTAATTATAGTTTTGTTCAGCAACCGTGGCAATATCTTTGAGTTTGAGGCATACAATTCGATTCAAAATAATGGCATCTCGTTGATAATATTGATGATCTTCATTAAAATACATAATAATTTATGTTGGGAAAATCTGTAATATATATTTTTGTAGATTTTTGCATTGTGCTTTTTGTGATTGAAGCTATAACGTTCCATAAAGAAATATTAAATATGATTGAGAATATATTCACACTTGTGAATGTATTTATTTCAATGATAATACCAAGGATGATACCTGCAAGCAAACATTAAATCACAGAAAGTTATTTAAAAAAACTGAATTTCTTCCAAATTTCAAATTATATAGTTAAGGTGGTATAAGTGAAATAAAGTAAGTACAGATAGCGGATATTTCGAGGTCAACAAAGAAAAAAGGAAAATGGTTTAGCATACAGGGTGGTTATTTTTCGAATTGCACCGCTGAGATTTCAATGATCTTAAGAGATACAAGGTCGGCCAAATTAAAGCAAAAGTTGTGGAATTTAATAACAAAGACTTGCCAAAGAGAAATTCCACATATATTTTTTTATTAGTTGTCGACAAAGAAGTGAAATTTTAATTTTTTAGTTTCTTTATCGAAAAAGGAAAGAGTTGGACTTTTTAGATTTAAACATACTTAGGATACTTTTTGTAGGGAATTCAAATATGTAGTCATATTAGGACGCCTATTAGGACGGAGAAGCAATATGCATTTGTTTTCTTATGGCCACCATATTGGAATTTTGCATTTTTAACCTTCAATCAATTGTTTTATATCACAAAAATATTAATTTCGCATATGAATAAAAGAAGGACAAAATCAGTGCGCCGAATGAGTTTGCATGTTTTTGACAATATTCTCAATTCTGGGTTGAATAGAAGAAAGTGCACTTTCTCAACGTAGATCACTAATAATATTTGCTTCTGTACTTCGTTTTGATAGCTACAACTGCCGAAAATGCCCTTTCGCACAAACTAGTACTTGAAAACGATAAAAACAGTTTCAGTGTTTCTTCTTCTACACTGGGATAAACTTTGAGATGTTTTATCCAAAATAATAGCTTATCCATCTTCTCAAAGTCATATTTGGTAGCAGAATCATTTTTGATGTCCAAAGCTTGCTCTTGTAGTGTTTCTGGCAGCACATCTATGTTAACGTGTAAAGGATCCATCGCCAGTCGATAAATATTGTTATCAGACGGAGTTAAGGAAGTAGCGCTTGAATTCATCTGTAAGTTACTGCAAGTGGTTACATATTTCGATATTAATATCGGTTTCTGCAAAAACTTATAGCACGCTTTTTCTGTAATTGCAGATAATTTAGAAAAGAAGGAATAATTGTATGCCAGAATTTTACGTTTCCATAGTTGCAACTTCTCAGTGAACACTGTGATTGCATCCCGATGATAAATTATGTTCGAATCTCCACCTTGCAATTTTAATTTCAATGAGTTCAACGAATCGAAAATATCCGATAAATAAGCAAATGCCACTTGTACCCTTGGCTTTCTGAATTCCAAAAATAATTTACTTTGTTTTTGAGTTTCCAAAAACTGAATAACTTCATCTCGAAGCTCAAATAATTACCGCGCCCTCCTTTACATGTTGTCGCGCCTCCCTAGTGGGGCGCGCCCCCCATTCTGCACTAGGCTAAGTGGGTAAAGAGCGATAATCCCGCTCGACCTCTTCCCATCCTATTGTTAAGTGCACCTAAAAACCTGATTTTAATTATTTGAGTAGATGAATCTGTTGGAACTTTTTTCCATAATTAACCACCAACAATGGTCGCAGTTTACTACCTTTGAATTACAATGTAGGTATGTTGTGTCTTTACGTTTGTCCGCCTGATCAACTAACAAAAAAGAAGTTTGTTGAAATCAACCAAATTATTCAAGTAATATTTCTATAGTAAGTATGTTTAAAAAAAAGGAGCGTATTTAAATAAAAATATGTTATCTATTAAAATTTAGTGGTTCTTATATTTTAACTAACTAATAAATATTTTTGAATACTTTTGAATTAAAAACAAAATAAAAATATGTATCTAGGTCGGCAAGAGAAGCAGAATCAGTTCGATTAGAAAATTTGCATAGGCATAATTTATGACAGTGTAGACTTCCTATCATTTACACTAACTTTTATTCGTATTTTCAATAGAATAGGTAATTAAAGCAGATTCTCGTATCACATTAGTTTGTGAGTGCTTATATTACAATGTAATCTGTTAACGAAAAACAATATTTTTATACAGATTCATATTTTAGGAATTAGAAATCTAGGGATTACCAGGAATAAAAATATTATGATCGCTCCAAATACAGGGTGATTCATTAACAATGGGCAAATCGAAAGCTGAAGATACTACACGTGAAATGGCGCAAACATGCCTTTTCCGAAAGTTGATAGTTTCGGAAATACAGGATGTTGAAAGTTAAAATTTTAAATCGTTTTTTTGCGATTATTCTGAAAATATGTAGGTTAGGAACTTGAAAATTTGTGAAACTATATTTTTTTAGGCGACGAATAAGATGCGTGTTGTAATTTCAGCATTGCTCATAGAGGGCGCCACTTACGACCAATTTTACCGAAAATTTAGTTAATAACTTTTTACCCTGTATGTCTAACATGAAACTTGATTCAAAACCTGAAAGAGCAATCATTTTTCCATTAATTGTGTATTCTTGTTTCATTTCGGTATCTCGATCCGTTTTCGAGAAAAATCGATTTAACGAACACTATGTTTTGATAATACGAGAAATTAAAAGCGAAACAAACCAAGTGTTTCTTCGTGTTATTACAACAATTAACAATAAAACAAATGAAATTCGTAATAATGATTTAAAGTCAGTGTTCGAAGAATCCACCGTTGACATTTACACACTTTACACAACGTTTTCTGAGAGATCTTCGAGTTTGAAACAACATATTGGGATTGCGTTTGACTTCGTTGGCAGCGATTTGTATTCTTTGCCACAACTCTTCACACGAACCAATAGATTCTTCCAAATAGAAAAATGAAGAGGATTGAAGTCCGGACTTCTGGGTGGCCAAGTAAAAATGCTTCCACGGCTTGAAGAAGTTCCACTTTATTTAAGAAGAGACATGTGGTTCATGCACGACGGAGCTCCACCGCATTTTTCTTGGCCAGTGCGTGCATATTTAGATGCAGTTTTTCCAAATCGCTGGATTGGCCATGTAAGCATTTTTGCTTGGCCATCCAGAAGTCCGGACTTCAATCCTCTTGATTTTTCTATTTGGTCTCGAATGAAAGATATAGTTTACAAAGAATCTATTGGCTCGTGTGAAGAGTTGTGGCAAAGAATACAAATCGCTGCCAACGAAGTCAGACGCAATCCCAATATGTTGTTTCAAACTCGAAGATCTCTCAGAAAACGTGTAAAGTGTATCAGTGTCAACGGTGGATTCTTCGAACAATTACTTTAAATCATAATTACGTATTTTATTTGTTTTATTGTTAATTGTTGTAATAACACGAAGAAACACTTGGTTTGTTTCGCTTTTAATTTCTCACATTATCAAAATTTAGTGTTCATTAAATCGATTTTTCTCAAAAACGGATCAAGATACCGAAATGAAACAAAAGTACATAATTAATGGAAAAATGATAGCTCATTCAGGTGTTGAATCAAGTTTCATGTTAAATATACCGGGTAAAAAGTTATTAACTAAATTTTCGGTAGAATTGGTCGCAAGTGGCGCCCTCTATGAGCAATGCTGAAAATACAACACGCATCTTATTCGTTGCCTAAAAAAATATAGTTCCACAAATTTTCAATTTCCTAACCTACATATTTTCAGAATAATCGCAAAAAAAACTATTAAAAATTTTAACTTTCAACACCCTGTATTTCCGAAACTATCAACTTTCGGATAAGGCATGTTTGCGCCAAAGGTCACCATTTCACGTGTAGTATCTTCAGCTTTCGACTTTCCCATTGTTAATGAATCACACTGTATACCTTTGTACAAATATTGATGGTTTAAGAATGTCTTCAGTTCCAGTTCCACTTCGAAAATCAACCATTGCAATAAAGGCATCTTGATATATAAATATATTATTAACCTCAATTTTGTTTATATTACAACTTACAAGTAATTAGAAGAAATGCCAAAAAGTTTAATTATGACAAACAAATAATTGCTTCGAAATATTGAAGCAAAACAAACAATGAAACCATGGTAGCAAATGAATTCAGACAATAATAGACACGGACGACGGACGCTACTAAAAATGTACAAATGCCAATTATGCTTCCTTTACAATGAATAATAACAAACTATTGCGTCTAAGCTCGAGCTAATCCGATTACCGGTTGGTTGAATGAGGTATCGTGAAATATTACATTAATCAGCAGCCGGTAAAACGAAATGTTCTGTTTTAATGCAGTCTTGACCTTATTGTTTCAGTAATTTTTAATTTCATCAAAATTTAATTGCCAACGCGAAAAAATTTACTGTTTCTAACAAAATTACTGGTCACGTGACTTCTAATTATTTATGAAGGCTATGTGGTTTATATCTACCTACTTAACATTTTATATCGAATTTTATCTATGTAAACAAACTTATTGTCTCTATAAACTCAGGTCTAGAGACACTAATTGGATTTTCTTGGATTACATGTAGAAATATTTGGTCTTGATATAGATGATAATAAATGCCTCAATCTCCTCATTCTAACCACAAGTATCAACTCAGAAGTCAAGGGATTGTGTGGGTGTAAGCCACACTAGTGTCCAAGAATGACTTTGCTGTTAAGCCCTAACCATAATTCAGTGTAGGAAAACGGAAACCCAATAAGCTTCACTAATTAGAGAAACAGTCAAACAACAAGAATATATAGTTAATTAGATGATACACGAATAGGTGCTATCTCTCTTCAGTGCTGGTGCTAATATCCTGTAGAAACTTATAAAGTGCATTGCAAAAATTAATTTTAAAGGTTAAGATATAGCTGAAACTTCATTCTTCCTTACATTAAGTGTTTAATGGGTAATGGGGTCAAATGGAAATAGCAATAATTTTTGGAAAATGTTGAACAAATAAAACAATGAAATAAAATAGAAATATGAAATCATAAACAGAATTTGATAATACTTAAGGCTAAATTGTTTAGAATATCAGTTTTATAATCGTAACACGTGCAGAATTTTAAGTTTGAAGTTTGTAAATTGACGTCAAACGCAAACCATATAGATTTGCAAATTTTATATCATTTTGACTGACAATGTGAGATAATACTTTATGTATAAGTTACATTTACCATCTTACATATGTATATTGATACATTACACGAAATAGTGTTTTTTAAAAAACATCTTTCAGCATTGATAAAATGAAATATATTGTCAAGTTATATGAGTTGCCATGCCTATTACGAGTATACTTCTATAATTATAAAAATAATATGTTAAACTACCGGCCTTGGAGGAAAAATAATAGGATTTATGTAATTTTTTATTAAGGTGCTTCTTTTTTAAGATATATGATGTTAAATTCAAAATAAAAAAAAGATGTTTAGACAATAATTTGGCTTCGATAATCACTGGTGTGAAAACAGCAGCCAAATTTAGCAGCTAAAGTTTCCGAATATACCCGAATACCTAACCCATTGGCGAAGAAGAGGGGTCATCCTAATTAACTGTTTCTAACATTGTAATATTTTAGATTTTAGACCGAAATATATAATTAGCTTTTGTCATTACTGTTCAAAATTTTTAACTTTTAGCTCACGAGTTAGAAAATAAGACAATAAGAAATTTATAGATCAAAAACAAATAAACTACAAATTGAAAATATTAATAAGTATCTTACAAACGGTTCATTGTGACTTCATTATCACATCTTTAACAAAAGGTACCCATATTCTATATTCTGACCAATTCGGTGATGTAAGAGAAACCGTCTAATTTAAGGGATGAAACGGGGTGACAGTTAGGGAATAAAAAAATCATTTCTGGGGTGGATGTCGTTCACCAAATTTTCAGAGAAATTAGCAAAAAATTGTGGCCAATGTGACTATATGTATAACATAGACCACCTTACAAGCCTCCATTAGGGATGGAAAAGGGTAGCAGCCATAGGGCACAATAATTAATTCTCGAAAACTGTTCAGTGTGACATCACCAAATTTTCATAGAAAACTACAAGAATGGTGGCCAATTTGATGATATACATCAAATCGCCCCACAATCCTTCATTGGGGATGAAAAGGGGTAGCAGCCATAGGGCAAATTATTTAATTTCTAGGAAACTGTTCCCTGTGACACCACCAAATTTTCACAGAAAACTACTAGAACTGCGGCTAATTTGATGATAAACATCAAATCACTCCACAAGCCTTCATTGTGATTTTGGGGCGATTTGATGTGTATCGTCAAATTGACTACAATTCAAGTGGTTTTCTGTGAAAATTTGGTGGTGTCACAGTGCACAGTTTTCGAGAAATTTATTATTGTACCCTATGGCTGCTAGCCCGTTTCATCTCCAATCAAGGCTTGTGGGTCAATTTGATGTATTTCATCAAATTGGCCACAATACTAGTAGTTTTCTGTGAAAATTTGGTGGTGTTACAGTGAACTGTTTCCGAGTAAATAAATAATTTGCCCTGTGGCTGGTACCCCTTTTCATCCCCAAAGATGGTTTGTGGGGTGATTTGATGTATATCATCAAATGGACTTCAATTCTAGTCGTTTTCTGTGAAAATTTGGTGGTGTCACAATGAACCGTTTTCGAGAAATTAATTATTGTGCCCTGTGGTTGCCACCCCTTTTCAACCCCAATGAAGGCTTGTGGGGCAATTTGATGTATATCATCAAATGGACTACAATTGTAGTAGCTTTCTGTGAAAATTTGGTGGTGTCACAGTAAACAGTTTCCGAGAAATTAAATAATTTGCCCTGTGGCTGCTACCCCTTTTCATCCCCAGTGAAGGTTTGTGGGGCGATTTGATGTATATCATTAAATGGACTACAATTGTAGTAGTTTTCTGTGAAAATTTGGTGGTGTTACAGTGAACTGTTTCCGAGTAAATAAATAATTTGCCCTGTGGCTGCTACCCCTTTTCATCCCCAATGATGGTTTGTGGGGTGATTTGATGTATATCATCAAATTGACTTCAATTGTAGTAGTTTTCTGTGAAAATTTGGTGGTGTTACAGTGAACAGTTTCCGAGAAATTAAATAATTTGCCCTGTGGCTGCTACCCCTTTTCATCCCCAATGAAGGCTTGTGGGGTGATTTGATGTATATCATCAAATAGACTACAATTGTAGTAGTTTTCTGTGAAAATTTGGTGGTGTTACAGTGAACAGTTTCCGAGAAATTAAATAATTTGCCCTGTGGCTGCTACCCCTTTTCATCCCCAATGAAGGCTTGTGGGGCGATTTGATGTATATCATCAAATAGACTACAATTGTAGTAGATTTCTGTGAAAATTTGGAGGTGTTACAGTGAACAGTTTCCGAGAAATTAAATAATTTGCCCTGTGGCTGCTACCCCTTTTCATCCCCAATGAATCCTTGTGGGGTGATTTGATGTATATCATCAAATGGACTACAGTTGTAATAGTCCTCTGTGAAAATTTGGTGGTGTTCCAGTGAACAGTTTTCGAGAAATTAAATAATTTGCCCTGTGGTTGCTGCCCCTTTTCATCCCCAATGAAGGTTTGTGGGGCGATTTGATGTATCTCATCAAATGGACTACAATTATAGTAGTTTTCTGTGAAAATTTGGTGGTGTTACAGTGAACAGTTTTCGAGAAATTAAATAATTTGCCCTATGGCTGCTACCCCTTTTCATCCCCAATGAAGGCTTGTGGGGCGATTTGATGTATATCATCAAATGAACTACAATTGTAGTAAATTTCTGTGGAAATTTGGTGGTGTTACAGTGAACAGTTTTCGAGAAATTAAATAATTTGCCCTGTGGCTGCTACCCTTTTCCATCCCTAATGGAGGCTTGTAAGGTGGTCTATTTTATATAGTCACATCGGCTACAATTTTTTGCTAATATCTCTGAAAATTTGGTGAACGGCATCTACCCCAGAAATGATTTTTTTTATTCCCTAACTGTCACCTCGTTTCATCCCTTAAATTAGATGGTTTCTCTTACATCACCGGATTGGTCAGAATATGGAATATGGGTACCTTTTGTTAAAGATGTGATAATGAAGTCACAATGAACCGTTTGTGAGATACTTCCTAATAATTTCATTTTGCAGTTTATTTGTTTTTAAACTATAAATTTCTTATTGTCTTATTTTCTAACTCGTGAGCTAAAAGTTAAAAATTTTGAACAGTATTAACAAATGCTAATTATATAATTAAGTGTTTCCTAAAATATTACAATGTTAGAAATAGTTAATTATGATGACCCCTCTTCTACGCCAATGAGTTAGGTATTCGGGTATATTCGGAAACTTTAGCTGCTAGATTTGGCTGCTGTTTTCACACCGGTTCGATAATCTTGGATTTATTGTCAGCTTATAGATTTGTTATTTTACACTTTCGAAAACTTTATGGATCCAGTTACTTCACGTCCATTTTTACGTTACGTCCACAGATTCATTCTGCCCTATTATAACAGACGTGAAGTGAGTCAGTGAAGTGTTTATGGTCGCACTGTATAACTAAATCTAGTCTAAAAATGACACTTTTCGTCCAAAAATGGATTTCTAAAATTGTATTTTATATGGGAGTCTACAGGAAAAAATATTTTTGTGGACCAGGGTGCTGCCACAGTTTCTGTTTATTGTCTTTTGTTCCATTTTATAAATATGAAGGATAAACATTAAATACAAAGAGTTTAATACTATTCTAACAAATCTTCATACAAATTTAAATGATGGAAATATTTTTAGTATTCTCGAAGAAAAAGATTTTAAAATAGCTCATTTTGATTACAGCTAATGTATACATAAAAGAATACATTGAACGATATAATCGCATACAAAAATAAACATGAATAGAACCATTCTGTGTACAATGTAATAAATTTTGGTAATACATTTACCTTCTCCTTAGTACGCTATTCACATTTATTAAAGCTATTGCGTCTGACGGCTAATTGCAGATGTTGATTTATGATCGTGGATTTTACAATTGCTGACGTCTGAATAACATCCATTTCTCCATTTCTGTAACGATTTTTTGCAGGTATAACACAGAGTATTGCCCTGTATAAAATATTAACTAAAATTATTTATATATCAGTATTTTAATCATTTTTGTTTGTTGTAGTGTTGTAATATTTCAAGCATAATCAATAATTATCTAAACATTATTTTATAGTTTAACATGAGTTATAGTTAACATATTACACGTTTAGTAGATATTGAGAGTGCTATAATATGTCTTTATTAAGGAGTATACAGGGTGGACAAATGAAAACGAAACGGAGCCATTTTCTGGAACTGCGTCAAGATTGTAGAAAAACGCTCAAACCCGTCGATTTTAGATTAAAGGGGGACATTCTTTGCTGGTATTTTTGACTGCGCCACTTTCACCTCCAAGCAAGTGTAAGCATCACTCCACAATATTTAAATGGCATTGGGGGTTGAGTAATATTTCTTCGGAAAGCTCTTACAATTCTCTTTACAATAGACTTTAAATTTTATAATTCCGCCCAATACTTTAAAAAATTTACATTTTAAAATTGAAATTATGTTCAGTTGCTTACTTACTACTTAGTTGATTAAATGTTCAAACTGATGACCGCCCGCTTCCATACAAGAATAAAGATTTTGTTCGAAACGTTCGCGCACATTCCGAAGCATTTCCGGACTGATTCCACGGCATTCGTCGACGATTCTTTGACGCAAATCGTCCAGCGACGCTGTCTGTGTTTTATAGATTTTACTTTTTAGGTATCCCCACAAAAAGAAATCAAGGGGCGATAAATCCGGTGATCGTGGAGGCCACTCAAT
>NW_019416435.1:520753-537932 GCF_000390285.2 Anoplophora glabripennis
GTAGACTTGAAAATATTTTATGCGACAATGTCACTGACAGACTGACACTACTGACAGTGTTGACAGAGCATCTTCTTCCTCCAATTTTTTTCCTTTATGCAATCATCTACACATAATTTCACTACAAGGTGCCCCTTATGACGTCACAGCCGTTTTGAAATATTATAAAAAAATCAGTTTTAAATAATTATTTTAAAACTGTTCCGACGCATTTCTCAATCTCTAATTGTGCATACACACTAATTAGTACGTGTAGAATTATAATATCTACTTTTTGAAATTTGGTCAACAATCCTATTGTGCAATTCATAATTGTACTTTAAGTGCTTACCAATCTCGGAAAGATCACGCCTTATGGAAAAACCCTTCACCTTTCGGTGAAATTTCCTGAAAAATTGCTGTTGTCCCTTTTTTATCACTGATCAAAAGTGAAAAATTGATTCACCTCAAATATGTTCTTTTTGACACAATGTAGCAAATATAAATTTTGACAAATAATGCAGCTTGCTTAATAATAATGATTAGCATATATTTAATAGAAATATGTGAAATGCTCTCACAAATAAACAATAACGACAATTACTGCTGACATTAGAGTAACCCGATGTGCATCACGAGGAGGTTGTCAAGTCGGATTTTGCTTATCATTTTTCCCTAAAAAGGATAGTTTGTTTGTGTATATGTGCGCGGGTGCATGTGTGTGTATATTTTCAATAAACATACAAAATACCATACAATTTTTTTTAATACACATGAATTTTTCCAATTTTTTTTATTTGTATTAATATTAACGATTAATGAAAACAATTTTGGGTAAAACATGCTACTCGGCCCTTCATTCTTTGCCTATATCTGCTCCTATAAGTACACAATTGGATATTTTATAATCATTAGGACTTAACCATGTTTCATATATCGCTAGTACGTCCAGATCTGCAGAATCTGTTAAAAGCTCAAATTTAGTACATGATTGTATATTTAAATGAGCAAATTTTAAGAATTTTGTCGTAGTATGCAAGTAGCAAATTACAAAAATATAAGTAATTTATAGTATAATAAAATTTAAAAAAAGGTCAAAAATTAAGAAAAATATGGACAAACAATAGGGAAACAAAATTAGTTTATCTAAAAAAAGGAAATTAATGATATATATGTAATATACTGTGAGAAATGTAAAATGTAGCTACCATGCCCCCAATATATAAATAAAAACTATTCAGTGAAATTATTTATAAAATCTACTGATAGAATATAAGTTAATAAAAGAGATAACTTCATGCATGGTCCATACTTGCGAAACTTTTCTCTGGCTGCTTGTAGAATAATTATTCGTTGCTTGGAAAGGTCTTCCGAAATTAATATTTTTGTGTTCCTAAGAGACTTTATTTTTCATAACAAGTAATTTGTCATCGAAAGAGTGAAATTTGACTACAACTGGATCAATTTTGTTATTTATTTTTAATTTCTGTCTGAAGCATTCAAAATGATCCAGAGGGGCATCAATCAATTTATTTATAAACAATCATGTCGATTATTGTCTACTAAAGTTCATATGAAAATCTCTGTTGGTATTACATATCGATTTAAATTTTCATTTTAGATAATAATTATTATTAATTACTAGTTAACTAGATACTTCTGGTATAATTCAGTTAAGAATTTTGTCTATAAGGTTAGGTACATTTTGCATACTTAGATTTTGGTATAGAAGAAGATTGCTTGTCTTAATTTAATAGGATTTTTTAGAAATATTTCTGATTTTATTTCAATTATCTGTAACTGTAAAATAAAGTCAAAATACTAGGGCTACTAGCAAAATATATTTTTTTAAATCAAAATTATCTTATCTAGACGAAGATGAAATTATCTTTGTATAATATCATATAGAAGAATATGTGGTGAATATGTTATGGGTTTTCAAATATCTTTTTTATTTAACTGTAACTATCTAATAACTTAACAACATGACGTTTTATACAAGCAAGAAAATGGTGCGTTTTCAATAAATATAGCAGGATTATCTATTTATGTAAAATAAATTTTTGTATTTAACATACACTAAAAATATAACCTCAAAAATGTTATGTCATAAAATGTGACTGAAAGATAGTAGCTGGCGATGGTAAAAAGTTAATAAAATTCATTGCATTAGATCGCTTTTTTTGGAAAGATGTGTCTAAAATTTGATTTAAAAAAATTTCATTAGTCAATAAGAACGAAATCTTATTTTGTGTCTATCAGCCACTAAATTCATGATTTTTTTTGCAATATACTCTGTATAATCGATAAGTGTATAATACTCAAGTATTTCTGTAGAATCTCAAAAAAGTCTGAACGCATTTTTTTTTATCGAAATACAAAATTCCATTTAATTTACACGAGATGCCTATGTGAAAGCACGAAACTAGCTTTTTTAATTAATATACATATTTGATTCGGTTGGCAGAAACACGATAATTTTAAACCGGATTTTGCATGCAATTAAATTTTTAATTAACATCGCAAATAGGGTTAATTTCAGAGATAGGAATACTATACGTTTTCCTTAATTTGCATGGAATGTATGAAATTGAGTGAAATTAATTTTCAAATGGACTAACTAACATGAAACGATCGTGATATTTTTAAACTTGTTTAATATAACAATATTATTTTTAATAAAATCATTAAGCAACTTTTAACACCATTTGTTGAACAAAAATATTAATGATGGGTAATCGAACACACAGAATAAAATGAAATAATCTTGCTTTCCTTCCGTGTATTTTAATTTAACATTGATCCATGTAGCAGAAAGGGGTTTACGTTCATTAATCCTCAATATTTTATTGACACAATTTGTAATCTTACAGACAAATTTGTTCTCGATTCTCCAGTTCCACAGACCTAACAAAATGTGAAAAAATTGACCAATAAAATATCTGTATAGGGTGACGAAGTATTATATGTTTCTTCGCTATTTTCGACTTAGAAAAAGACCGTATGGATAAATGTTGTACGAAACTTTTTATGTTTTCTAAAACTTAAGCGGGAAGACAATTAAACAGTGGGTTATATTTTTTAAAATACTCGTAGGTTACGTTATAGGTACATACATTTTTACATATACGTTTTATATATACGTTTTATATATACGTTTTCTTGCGATTACAGTGATATAATAATAATCATGAAAAAAATAATAATGATAAAAATAAATATAAGTTTATTAAGTTCTTGCTGAAGATTGTGGGCCTAGCTCACTGAAGAAATGGAAGTATAGATTTTGGAGCCATCAGCATACAAAAGCATCTCACACTTTAAAATAATATGTGTTTGCCTTATAAACATTGGTCTGGAACAGCTCCGTTTTAGAGATACAGGGTGTTGAAGTTGTTAAAAAAATTGATTTTTTGTTTATATCTCCGGAATCTCTTAACCGATCTCAATAAAATTCAGTACAAATAATCTATGATAGTAGGCCTTAAATTCCCTAAAATATGAGCTTTAAAAGTACAACCAGTGGTGTACAACTGGGCAGTGCTCATCTCCTTTTTTACAAAAAAAGTTACGCCACTACATTTTTTACAAGTTATTATAACGGATTTATATTCTAATGCACAAAATACGTAAAAAATTTAACTTGAATTTTTTCCCTAAGATTCGCCGTTTTCCAATCCATCGCCTGTTAAAATAATCTCAATCAATCTCTTTACACCCTGTATATATTTTGCTTATTATCAAACGTATTTAACATTATATTACATCTTTTGCCCAGGTAGATGAAGGCATCGAGGCTATGCTCTGCTGTTGGTTGCAACAGCTGCAGGAATTCGGAGGGCCGGAAGTCGACAAACCCGATCTCCTCCAGGGCTCTGGTGGAGCCTCCATGCGTACACCCGCTCGAACTAGTTCAAGTCCCAATCTGGCGAAACAGCTCATAGTTGATCCCCGAGTGCGATACAATGTAAGTTTTTTGTTTCGCCTTAACAGTGCAAAATGACTCGTCTCTTGAAATGTGAAAGCGTTAGAACATCCGTCCTGACGATACTTGCTATATTTCGATTTCTTTTGCGTACCTATCTACAGGAATACACATTCATTACGATAAGTAACATGAAAAAAAATTTAATTATATTATTACGCTTGTTTTGACATCCTCTTTTCTTGTTTTTTTTTTTTAAATCAATATGTAGTATAATAAACGACAATGACGATTAAAATATTTACCTACATTAAATTAGTTAAAGACCATTGTAATTATAGTAATATCATTAATGTATAAATTTGCTAACATGAAAGGGATGGTATATTTTTAGTAATCTGTATCTCAGAAGGTGTTATACAGGGTGATTTAGAACTTATCCGAAAAAAAATTTAATGTACAGAGGACCCTTACAAATACAATTTTGTAAAAAAAAATCGAAGAGGGCAGTTCGAAAATGATTTAAAAATACATTTCTGTAAATTCTGACCTTGTGCAAGGCAAAGCATGAACTGACAAAAAATTGAAAGAATTTCTTTCCCAAGGAAAGAAATAAATAAAATTTTATATCAACAAATTCAACTGCTTTTGCCGCTATTGTTATTGTTTTGAAATTGACTGTATTTTTTATTACTGGTTCATTGGCATATGATTCTAATTGTCGGTATGGAAAATAACTTATCAATGCCTAAATTTATAGTATAAATATTGATTTACTTATTTAATATTGCATTTATATTGATTTACTTATTATTGATTTACAAAAATGGAAAATGTTGACGAATTAATTCTTGTGATGGTTGCGATATGCGTTATCAAGAAAAAACAAAAATTGAAGAAGGAAAAGAGAAGATGGTCTAAACCCTAGTTATTAAAAAGAAATTTTGAGAAGAAATGTCGTAGGCTTGAGATTTCATATTTCGATCAGTATATTCCCGACTCTTTACTTTCCACAAACACGGAAATGATTTATATAATAACTCTATAAATTCTCGGAGAAACTCATTATCTTTTTTGCCATTTCAACAAAAACCAAAACAGGGCGTCAGAAATAACCATGAAATAACCAATAACAACCACAAACTATAATAATTATTATAGACAAACAGCTGATAACAAATGACTGCTATTCCTTGAGAGAGTACAACTGTCAGCAATGCGCAGGCGCTAGACGGAAGGATGGAGCAATCCCGTTCACACGCTCATGCAACAGCACCACCGCATGCAATTTCTCTAGCAGGACAAATTTCATTCAAGCCAAACTTTTCGGATTGCGCAAACGTCATGCTTCCGTTTACACACAACGATTTACTTACGTGAACTTACTTGCTCAAGTCAATTGTCGCAAATTGCATGACCGTGTAAACGGGCCTTAATGGAAAACACCAGAGTTTTTTGATAGCGGAATAATAGCGAACACAAGAGAGCGTATGGTTTCAAAGAGAGTCATCATTCAAGTCCTTTTGGTTCGAGTCGTCGCCAGTAGAGGCGTTGAAAACCACCAATTTTACGCGGTAACAACAATGAACAAAAAATATGTAAATTAGAGATTCTAGAGAATAATAATAATTGTTAGAAAGAGAATATACAGGTTGTCCCGGAAATGGTGGGCAATCTCTCGGATATGGATAGATAATGAGAAAATAATGTCACAAGTTCATATAAAATTTTTTTTTCCGGGCTCACCCTGTAGAGTTATTAGCTCTTGAAGTTGAGAATTAAAAATGTTTTTTTTGCTGTAACTTTTGTATTTTTCAATAAATTTTTTATTATGGGGGCCCGGGGGCAAAGCACCTCCCACCAAAATTTCTAGAATAAAAAATTTTTGTTCCACTATACCCCAAATTTTCCATCATTTTATAAAAATTTATGGTATTTTACGTAAAAAAGGTATACTTCTTACATTAATAACTATAGGCCCATTACTTTGTTATGCAATTTTGCGAAGGTCTTCGAGATGTCGTTGTATAATCGTATGTTTCCACTTTTCAGGGGTATCATATCTCTTGAACAACATAGTTTTATAGAACAAAGATCTACCACAAATCTGATATGTTTCACACAGATCATATGTAATGTTATTGATTAATTTTAATTAAATTAAATGGTACCTTCCTCTTTAAACGGGTTTATCTCAAAAAATATCTATTTTATGGATATTCNATTATGAGTTATGAGATGAGTCTTAGATTTAAAACTACGTATTTGACAAGTTTGACAATTTAATTGCCTTTGGCATACTCTGACATGTCAAAGCCAACCACGATTAAATCTGTGTTTCAATTAAATAAAATGTCTCAAATTAAATGGTACCTTCCTCTTTAAACGGGTTTATCTCAAAAAATATCTATTTCATATTATCATCCAAAGCAGCTTCAAAAATTATAGATCCAGCCAAAAAATTTTCAAAATTTATTGAAAAATACAAAAGTTGCAGCAAAAAAAAACATTTTTAATTCTCAACTTCAAGAGCTAATAATTCTACAGGGTTAGCCCAGAGGAAAACATTTTATATGAACTTGTGACATTACTTTCTCATTATCTATCCATATCCGAGAGATTGCCCACCATTTCCGGGACACCCTGTATATAAAAAAAACTAAATAAAGTAAGAAAACGAAACAGTTATTATTAATTAAAAAAAATATTGGTGAATTTAATTAATAAAATAATTTGACATACTTGATGTTGCAATTGTTCAAAATTTGGTCCACCGACGTGGAGCGACATTTGGGCCCGTCTTACCCAGTTTCTACGAACTAACATAAATGTTGTCTTGCTTCACCATAACACAAATGTTGTCTTGCTTCATCATAAATTAAAATGATTTCCATCAACTCCGAGTTGTTATACACGTAAGCCATTTATGAAACTTGAAAAACTAGTTAAACACTAAACACTATTCGGAATCACCTGGGGCCACGTGGAGAGAGAGCACATTGCGCACAGCGCACAACGAAAACGACGCTAGAGACTACAGTTAAGCGATGTAAGGGTTGTAAATACTACAACTTCAATAATTTTTTTCTTGAAAACTATAAGGATTAAAAAAATTTTTTTTTACGATATTGACTGATTTACTGAATTGATGCGAATTCGAATAAGATGACACCTAGTATCTTGAAAAATGGCAACCAAGAACAAACTTTTGTGCTCTGCATGATGGTTGCAGTGCCAAGGTTTAAAAAAGAGTTAATTTTATTGTTGTTATTTCTAAGAGTTGCTCAAATAATACGTTATATCAATTTTAGGGCAGACTTTTGATGTTTATGACTTTGGAACAAGACCTTTTGGAGAAACTTATGCTTTGGTGAGCTAACTAAACCCATTACAGATTTTAAGCTGCCAAAATATCAGTTATTAAGCCCACTTTGATTTCGAGATAAGCGCTATTGAATATGAGGATTAAATTTTATGCGTCAAATTTTGTGAATTTTCAAACCCAAATAGCACAAAATGTTCTTTTTCAAATTCCTTTTATTACTATTTGTAACCAGCAGACTTTTTCTTTTACAGTCATCTTGTTTAATTTTAGAGACTAATCCTTCAAAGCCAGAAAAATTACTTTGAAAACTGCACTTATTTGAATATAATTGTGACATATGCAAACATAATCTACAGGACGATCGATGGTTGTCAGTCACATACTTCAGATTTTAGGAACAATTTGTAAAAGCTATTTAAATTTAACTTACACTTGCTTTGCTTAATATACAATTTTATTTAGGCACTCTTAATATAATCTTACCATTTTTGAGTTTTTGCGCTAATTGAATAGTTTAGTTTCTTTACTGCAATTTACCTGATATTTATGATACGATTATTGAAATTTGCGATAAAGAGTCCTTTTATCATGGAAACTGAAGAAAACCCATCTAAATATTCCATAGGGAACACTGAAAATTCAATATGCCACTATACAGGATTCTATTCTGGAAACTCGTTGGAAGCCTTGCTTCATGATGCGGGCAAATTGTTAATCCTTCATAAAATTTCAATCCAGATCGTCGACTTAGAAGTACATGTTCTTCGCTGGCAAACTCACTTACTAATTTTAAGAATGTGTGAGAATGGATTTAGATAGCTCACCAAAGCATAAGTTTCTAAAAGCACTCTTTCAAAGTTATAAGCATAAGAAATCTGCCTCAAATTGACGGCCCCAAATTGACATGACGGATTATTTGAGCAAGTTTGTGAGATAATAGCAATAAAACTCAAACTTTTTATAACTTGGCATTGCAACCATCATATAGAGCAAAAAAATGTCCTTGTAACTTTCAATTTATTCGCTAGCACGGTTGTATTGCACAGGAGAACCTTTTCTAGGAGACCCTGGCGCCCTCTCTACACTAACAATGAAACTTAGATTTTGGACATCATTTGAATCTTTGTTCCACACTAACATCAAACTTCATCGAGATCCAAGATGGTAACGATATCAGGTGGAACCCCATAAAAACATTTAACTCATAAACTCTACGGAATCCATAGGTGTCCAGAAAAATTTTGTCCTGTCTCGTCTAGAAATACTATATTCCTATTTAGTTGACGATATTCTCGAATTTTTTGTAAATAATCTTCCCGAAGTGCAACTATACGTCGTGATTCCATAATTACCATACGATTGTCAAGTTTTTTATGTTTAAAACCTCATTGTAATAAAACATGTCGTAAAGTACATATCTAAAGATTTATAATTATAATCAGGATAATCGCTTAATTTATCTCGAATCATGTTTAAAGTAGGAACTTTATTTGCTTTATACATATAAATTGTGCGCCGTATTACATCTCTGGTAAAATCGTCAATGTTCTTTAATTTTGTATTTTTCCTTTTCTTCTTTGTACCGTGAATAATAACGTCTTCTTCTTTAATTAAGCGATAAATTGTCGTTTTTGATATCTTAGTTAATTCGCTAATTCGTTTCCTAATTTCTTTATCACATTGTTCACTATTTTCTCTTTTCGAACATTCATATATATTTAAAATAATACGTTGACTTGGTACGTGTTTTTAAACTCTGAGTTTGTTTCGACGCTTTGGACAAAAACCGGCTCGACTATTTGGTGATTTTCCCGGGTTATTTCGTTATCTTCCGTTTCAAAGGGTCTCTAAAGAGCCATGCTAAATTACTAGATAACTACATATAATATTTATTTTAATAACTATTACCCTTTAATGGTTACGATATGAACAAATGTTAATATTAACTAATAATTAATACTTAATACGTATTATACCAACAATAAATATACCACGCCAAGCACTGTTCTCCACGGCACTAACAAAGCCAAGTGAACCGCGTTCGACACCAAAGTAATCATAGAATACCATATAAAAATATTATTTACGACCTAGTGGAGGTTTGCTTAGACGACCAGCGCACCGCCGTCGATTTCTACATTAGGCGGACTGGTCTACCAATACCGGACTAGCCCAATGGCTATTCGGGTATAAATTACGAGACACATCATGGCTAAAGCATAGGAAGAAATTTCAAAAGTGCAGACGGTCCTGTGTTTTAAAATTCACAGGTTCCAACTAATATCATAACAACTATACTAAAGACGTGATTTGATGAACCGGGAATTACCCGTCATTATCAGTTTAGCACGGCCATAGCTTTTTAAGAAGCATTTTAGAACCAAAAAGTCAAATTCAAAATACATGATCTTTTATTAGAACACTTATTAAGAACCGTTGTGGTAAACAAGCCGGTGCTTTGAAAACAATTTTGTACCAATGGGAAGTGTTTTATTTTTAATTATACTTATACAAAATCAAAGTAGGTACTTATTTCTCACTTCAAATTTTATATTCGTTATTTTTGTATTTTTTAAATGAATTTTGTCTTTATATAGGAGAGTAACAATTACATGTAATTATACAGGGTGTCCCGGTAGTTGATACAAAAAAAAGTCGAGTAGATGAGGTCAAAATAATATCAGTTCTTCCTATAAATTTTTTTCATATGGGCCTTCGTTAACAAGTTACGGGCCCTCAAAGGTGAAAAGTTAAAAGTTATCAATAACATATGCATATAGCTTGTTTTTGATGTTGTAAGTGAAACTTCATTATGCCCAGAACGCCAGGGATGATTAACAACCTAGAATTTTTGCATAGATGACAATCGCAATCTGTCTTTATCAAAAATAAGTTCCCTGAATAATTTGCCAATGATAATACCCTCTTAGTTCAACTCGATAAAATCAACAGTTTAAGAAATATTTGCGATTTTAGATCACAGTGCACATCGAGGGGCGCCTCCACCATTTTTTTGTTTTTAATTTTTAATTGCACTTAAATTGCACTATGTTAGAAGCCTACATATTTTTAAAATAAGAGCCTAGAAAATCTTACTGTCTGCTAATGTAATTTTCACTAACAAAATTTGACAAACACACTTTACACATAACACAGTATTGAAAAACAAAACAAGAATGTTGTTTTCCTTTTATTTCAAATTAAAAAGGTAATAACTGAACCTTGCTTATTGTTAAAATGGCAGAGACTTCTTTCTATGTATCATTTAGAATACTGAAAATACTAAATTGAGTTGAAAACTTAGAGTTGCAGTAGCTTCCACAATTCCACCATTGGTTAACATAACTGTAAAAAACCTGTATCTAGTTTCATCAGTTTACATCGAACATCGTAAATGTAATTTTCTGAAAACTTCAGCACCCTTTATAACGAAAACCGGTAAGTTTTAAATATTTATTTCGTTAAGGGTGAATCATGAATATAACAATCCCACAATTTATATTGATATTAGTGAGAGTTGCATGCATTTTAAAGTTGACGTCAAGGAGCACAAAGTGAGAAAGGGAGGCATATATTAGGAAAGTTTCAGAATGGCTGATATAAGGCAAAAAGGTTTCAGTAGTAATGCCGTACATATGCGCACGATAACGCTATCAAGATCAACACCGTGACAAATCATGGCTATAAATAAGGTTTTCCTTTGAAAGAGACAGAAGAAAGTTAATTATCACATTTTAACTTTCTATTATATTTGCAGTAACTAAACACTGATCAATGAATGAATTTTTTGTTTATCTTCGATGGAAACAAAAGCATGAGTCTGATGATCATCATCAGTGTATTCATCAAATTATATAGGTCCTGTTGCTAACTACGTTATTAAATATAGAGTTATAATCCAATTTAAATACAGTCGCCAGAAGGCGAAAAATCTGAGATCTGCTTCAGATTAGAATTTTAAGCAAAAAAGGCGAAATATCATTTTTTTCTATCGGTCTTTGTTTTTCTGATATCAAGGTTGACAGAAAAATTTTAAATTTTAATAAAGTAGGTCACGTAAACAAAGTCATTTAATCAACACAAGGGTTATACAAAAAGAAAATATATTATTTTACCTTAAACGTTATGATCGAATAATCCACCATTAGCTTAAATGCATGCCTGTGGCAACATATAATCAATGAATTAGTAATTGCAGAAAGATCTTGATTAGTTTGAATTTGATATGCAGTATTCTTAATTCTGTTTTGTAACTGTTCTTCATTCTTAGTTTCTTCTGAATAAACTGCTTGATTTATGTGATCTCAGAAGTAAATCTAGTAGATTAAGATCTGGTGCTCTGGCAGGCTACTCAACTAGGCCACTACCAACTTCCACGTTACATTAAAATGGTGGTCTATGCATTCTACTACATCTCTTGTAGTTATTCAACAACTGTAGGTTTGAGTTGGCATTTAAACAATGAATATTGAATATGAATATTGGTAGTAGACGACCATTGAAAAAATCACACCATGTGTTAACAGAAAACCTCTGTTAAAATTCTTCCAAATAAGTGCCAATTTTGTATCGTATGTTCATTACGATAGTTATTAATTTAATTTCTGGTAACAGTAGCTTTGTCGGACCACAGAATGGAACTAAGAAAACTGGGATTTTATTCGTGTTGTTCACGAAGTTGTGTGAGTGAAAAAGCTAATCTTCGCATTTCATCTACTGGTAGTAAGCAATAGATGCGCTGACACTGATAAGAGTGCAACGTTTTTCTGAGTAAAAGTCCTCTAAGCCAAATTATGAGAAATGTTTAGAAGTGTAGCAATTTTTTTAGCGCTAATACTTGGTTCCTCGAGGGTTGTATCAATTATTTTTTCTTGTGTAACATTATATCGCAGATTTACAACACTAGTATAACGATTAGCAATTCTACATTGACGAAGTCTTTGAAAAGCATCGGATTGATGTCTATTTGAAAATCTTCTTTGGTACTCTTGACAATTTTCTGAAACAATACCATTGCAAAAGCCATAAACAAAAATAATAGGTATCTTCATAACGTTCGTTGCTGAACTGCAATATTAAAATTTTACCTATTTGCAGATAATCATTGAAAGCGATAAGCATAGTATGCAAAAACTGTAAAATACCGAGAAATCACCAAAATTTGCGAAATAATAATAATGTTTGCATAGAATTCGACAATATTAGCGATTTTATGTTATGTTTTCATGTTAGAAAATTCTAGTGATTTACTGGGACAATTCTGACATCGGATTCGGATTCAGCGGTTCTAAATACATGGAAATATATTTTCGATTTTCACATGCTTTCGATTTTCACTTTCTGTTAGATCATACCTGGATCATAGAAGCTAATTTAATAATTTTGTGTATTTTTAATAAGTTTTTTTAAGGTTACGAAGGATTTGTGACCTTATGGGCAAAATCTGACTTCGGATTCGTGTTCAGCGGGTTAAGATACATGAGAATAATATATTCTGGTCATTTGAACAAAACTTTTTTTTGAGCATAATACTATGCCTAATAGTATGTTTTCTTTTTGTATACTTAATCCTGATTAAATTATTTTTATGTACATTACTGTTACTTTTTCCAACCTAATAGGATTTCGTATTTTTTGCTTAAAATTTTATTCCAAACTAAATCCTTAATTTTTCGCCTTCCTATATAAATCACCCTGTATGTGAATAGAATTCAAGGATTATGATTTAATAGTAACATATATAATATTATAATATTTCCGAAAAAACATTTTATTCCAATAAAGAAATATCTGGACAAATATAATATAATATAAATAGGTAAATGCAATTTTCAATAACTGTTTTTCATGTACTACATTTTACTGGACAAAAAAATGCTCACTTTAGTAATATAACCCATTCCAATACTAATCTGAAGCATATTGCCACATTAATTTGAGACATCTTTAATAAGTCTGAATTTTGGAAATTAAAATAGAACCTACAATATTCCTATCAATGAAAAGTCCAGATTAAAAACTTCTTATTTATACCTGAATATTTTAATAATGGAAACCTTTTCTCATTTCACTTGAATATAGGATTAATTTAAAAATGTAACTTTATCTTTTGAAAAGTTGAAATAGAAATCGTTTTTAATCTAACGATTCTCTAGGGCGCATTCGAGAATCGATCGAGGTCCCACCTGCTAAATTACCGGTGTTTCGAAGCTAAATGGAGATACGTTTGATGAATTCTCTGGAGTGATATATAGGTATTCAGTGAAGTGAATACATTTCCGCCTTACAGTGAATAGCAACGAAACCTGTTGTCAATAAATAAGGCATTTTCTAAAAGCAGCTTGAAATTAACCTATTTGTTTTACCATATACCTAAGCACAAATAATTTTAATACGTTTCTCCTGAATTAAATAAATGGAAACAGATACACGGATTACTAAACATCTTTATTTAACAACACTAAAAATTAAAAATACTCTATGATTACACTTATTAATAATAAATGTTTTCTTTATTTAAAGGACAATTATTATAATTCGTATTATCTTCATAGACCGTACGTATCGAATGCTAATGACATTACTAGCCAGTCCTTCATTTCATATAAAAATAGGTAATTTTTAAATTGTAACAAGCTGTGTGAAACACAATCAACTATACCTATATCTTTTTAAGTTTTTATTCGCAATCCTATCTACTTTTGATGTTTTTAAAAAATGCCGACGAAAATTATCGTACATAAATTGTACAGATATAACATAGTTTTGTAAGTTATTTTAATAAAGAAATTTTTATGTTTAAAGTACTTCAATAATTTTCATGGAATGTCCCACTTACTCTTTAAATTAAATATCGCTTCCATTTGTGGATATTTTTTAATGTACGAGGTATGTTCAGAAAATAACTGAACTTTTTGAATTAGACGCTAATGGAGATATTTAGTGACATGCGGTTGGCAGTATTGCGTTGCGCATAACCTCCTCTGTAACCACATGTTCTGGATGATATTGTTAATTGAGAGCAACGTGTGTAAGTGTTGGTGACGATTTTTGAAATGTGCGATTTTCTAGAACATCGATGCAATGTAAAATTTTGCGTGAAATTGGAGAAAATTTTCAAGGAAACATTTCAGTTTTTTTTAACAAGTTTATGGAGATGATACTCTGAATCGTACGCAATGTTACGAATGGTTTTCACGATTTAAAAGTGAGTGGTATTCAGTCAATTGAAGATGATCCTCAATCAGGAAGGCCTTCGACTTCAACTGATGACTCCCACCTTCAGAAAGTCAAAGATCTGGTGCGTACAAATTGACGATTGACTGTCAGAGAAATTGCAGAAGAGATTAGCATCTCAATTGGGTCATGCTATGAAATTTTTACTGAAAAATTGAACGTGCATCAAGTTGCAGTAAAATTTGTTTCTTATTTGATGGCCGAACAGAAAGAAGATCGTGTGGACGTTTGTCAGCAACTCCTTATACAATCCAATGACGATGAAATATTAATCCGAAGGATCATAACAGGAGAAGAAAGCTAGATTTACGGCTACGACATCGAGATAAAAGTTCAATCATCACAATGGATTGGCAGAGGATCTTCACAACCCAAGAAAGCATGTCAGTGTCGATGCAATTTCAAAGTGATACTCACTGTTTATTGGAATTATGCATTTTCAATTATTGCCTCAAGGAAACAGTAAACACTGTGTACTATCAAGGCGTTTTACAACGGCTACATAAAAAAATCCGCACATTCACAATACGTCCGCAAACTCAGCTTTGTCAATTCGTCAGTTTTGTACCAAAAATCAGATTACTGTTATCCCACAGCCTCCTTACTCGCCAGAGCAGGCTTCTTGCGATGTTTCTCTTATTAATTAAAATCAGTGCTGAAAGGATGCCGTTTTCAGACTATTGATAACACCAAAATGGAGTTGTCCAGGACTGCTTCGCTAAATGGAAGCAGCTCTTAGGAAAGTGTGTAAATAGGGAAGGAGACAAGGACCAATAACGTATAATATTAATAATAAATTTTTAAAAAGTAAAATTCGGTTATTTTCTGAACAGACCTCGTATGTATATAAAAAAGTTAAAGGTGGTCGCTATTCATAGCTTTACCATTTTAGGGCAGGCTGGCAGTCTTCTGCTATTTCCTGTTGGTCCATTATGTTCTGATATACGGTTTGAATATCATTGCATTGTGGCGTTATGATGAGTTGTTTTCAAGTTTGAAGTAGTTCTGAACCCATATTTCGCTTCAAATTATTTTAATTTGTCTGGATTTCTATTGCTTCCCTGTAATTATTGGCAAACATTTTCTCTCCTTGATAGTTTGTATTCCTACTTTGTACGTTCTGATTTTTCGCTGTAGCTATTTGTGACGTAACTGTCTCAGTGTCTGTCTTTTGTAATGTACTTTAACACACGTATCCTTTGTTTCGCTCCCTTAAAAGCTTTTTCACTCTGAGTGTGGGTAGATTGTCACTAAATATTCTCCCTTTTCCTGATCTTTATTAATATTAATGGATCGTTGAATATTTTTTGTTGGTATATAGGATTATATCCGATTTCCTATGAAAGTGGGTAGTAGGTGAAGAATACACTGTGTACTTTATTTATTGAGAGAACGCTTTATTGTTTTGTGGGCAGGATGGTAATAAAATGTGGTAGTCAGATACTTGCTTGTATGAATTCACTTTCTGTTAACTCTGTGTCCTAGTGTGTCATCGTTTCCTTTTAACTAGAACATTTCGCAGTATACACGGCCCTTTTCTAACTCCATGGTGCGCAGCTGATTTCTGGGTGAAGTACGTATAATATCGTCAACAATGTCTAATTAGTTGATTGGGTGTTTCTGCTGAACTGAAATGAAAATAAATAATAAATATCTCTTTGCGCCAAAAGCTGTTAAAGGGAAGTAGATAATTTTTCACAACACAATATACAGTCCGTACGATTGTTGATTGTTGATATTGAATTCCAAGAAGAGAATAAGCCAATAAAGTTCTATTATCGGAACTACTGTAACAATTTACCGCGGCAGGGGCGTGCATAGAAATTTTCCGCGTTATTTCCACAGCTTTCTTCTTGAAAACATTCATATACCTAGATGGCTTGGTCTGGGGATAAAAGTGAATCTACAGTTGCTTACTCATTCATGAAATTGGTTCTATTAATCTATTATACCAAATATTAGAGATTGCTCTGAAGAAGAGAGTGAAACTTGTACCCTTAATTGCTTCAACTTTGAATTAGAACATCAGAAGTATTTGGAATAACTGTTGTAGTTATAAATAAAATAATGGTAATGTTGTCATACGTGTATATACTTAGGAATATATAAATAACATACTAAAACATATACCATTTTAAACAAAATGTATCTGTGTCGTGAAAGAAAAGAAAGAATCAGTTCTTGGAATTCGTCTCACATCACAATTTGCTTGACAAAGTAAATTCCATTTATTTGAATAAATCCTCAGCTACTGAGAAATATATCAGACACGAACGCGAAATCAATTGCGTGTTTAACATCAGTCACAAGAAACTTCAGAAGGGAATTACATATTTCATATCTACTACTGACCTAATTTTTATGTACTGACACGAATATTGTCATTCAGTGGATGAATTAAATGCAAATTTATAGTGAAAGAATGGAAAATTAGTAGAATGAATTGTACTAGTACGTTTTATGTAGTTTGCTTTTCTAATTATATTTTATATATTTCAATTTGAAAGAAATTGTATATAAAAAATATTTATACAATAAATATAAGCATTATACAGGGATGGCCAGAAGTACGGAATAAAATTCATATCTTTTGAATGAGTTATTTTTTTAAAACGCCGAAACACGTTAACTGATTTTGATTTTTTCCCATCTTTCGGTTATATAATAATTAATTTTTCTTCAACCCCCTAACCCCCAGCTACCCCTACTTTTTT
>NW_019416435.1:538717-638029 GCF_000390285.2 Anoplophora glabripennis
TTCTTCATTCAAAGCACGTGCCTGTCCAGTTTTGGGCAAAGTCTGTACTGTACCGTGTTCCTCGAATTTGTGAAATATTTTACTAACTGTCCCTTGCCATATTTGGTTTTCGGGATATTTCGCATTAAATAAATCGCGCACTTCAGCCTGACTTCTTATTTTGTCTCCACATCCAAGCAATATCAAGATTTCGATGCGTTGCCTTTCCGACAATACCATTGCAATTCAGTAAATAACTTGATTTTGACACAATAGTAACGTTTCAAACTCCAATTTACAACTAAAGCGAAAAATTAGCCTGGCAAGTAAGTGGTATAAAAAAAAACGCAACATAAAAAATATATCTTTTTTTCGTTAGCAGTGATAGGTACAATTTCAAATTCTTTATTTTATTCTGTGCAAATTCATGGAGAATAACACTGAAGATAATTAAATTTTATTTAGGTGTATTTTAAGTAGGTGTTTTATATAACCCTAGAAATCTTGCTATTGAAAAAATAAAACTTGTTTATTTGGTATGGCTGAATTCGGTTTTCTATAAGCTTTTCAACGAGCCCCCTCATGCCTTATGTTTCCATTTGGAAAAAAAAGTAGGAAAGTAGGAAAGATGGGAAAAAATCAAAATGTTAACGTGTTTCGGCGTTTTAAAAAAAAATTACTCATCCAAAAGATATGAATTTTTTTCCGTATTTCTGGCCATCCCTGTACATAATAAATATAGCATTATGTTTTAAATACCATGTTCCATTGAAATTCCTTAATACAGTATCAATTTGCGAGAAATATGATACATTATGTCCGCGGTTAGTGTGAATAAGAGGAGAAACTTTTTTATTTTACATTTTAAGGAAATAAGGCGCACTTGATAAAAAGCTTTGCTTGAATTTAAAATGAGGTTGCCATGGTGAAACTTAACATTTCATGTACGGGGTGTCCAGAAAATAAAAAAAATCTGAAAATGCCACAAAGTTATTCCAAATTAAACGTACGACATAATTCCAATTTTTGGAAAAATTGGCCTACTTTGATTATTTATAAATATTTACGTTTGCGGTTAAGGTGTGTATAGATCTGCGTTCCGCTCCGAGCACGCGCCTCGCGTTTGCAGCAAGTTCTCTAGATTAGTACGGGGTTTTAAAGTTGCGCACGAACCGCGCGCACACGGCGCACCCCGTACTAATCTAGAGAACTTGCTGCAAACGCTCTCGGAGCGGAGCGCAGATCTATACACACCTTTAGGGTGAATAAGAGAATAAACTTTTTTATTTCAAATATCTAAAAGGTTGTGAATAAAATGACAGTTTATTCTCCACTGTACTTCGTTAAAAACCCCCAACAGTGATTAATTGTCGGATAAATGCTAATTTTATAGCAAAAAATATATCTAATACAGCGCTATGGTTAGGGTGCATCTTTACATAAAGTAGTTCAAAAAATTTTGAGAATCGGATCACTGGCGAAAACACCTTGGTAAAAGAAAAAAAGATGAAGATGCCGCCACTGTGGCAATTCTACAGTCAGTGAATGAATATCCAACCATGTCACTGAGGAAACGCTCAGAATATTTAGGAATTGTGAAAAAGGCGCACATACAAAAAATTTTGAAACAAAATAAAATTCTGACATACAAACCAATTCACAACCACAGTTTGGAGGAAGGTGATGAAGTTCGTCTCGATTGTTGTCTGTGGATCTGAGGTATGGAACTGAATTTCCATTAACAGATTACGTTTTCGGACGAATCCACTTTTTCTACAAATGGAGTACCGAGAATCCTCATTTTACCATCTAGGCGGCAATATTTCAAAAAAAAATAAATGTTTGGTGTGCCGTATTCTTTTCTGGAATAATAGGACCATACTTTGAAGATACATGCAATGGAAACAGCTACCTGAATATGTTCCAAACGCTTTTTATTAATGAATTGGACAATGTAACATTGGCCTACCGAAATTGTTTTTATTTTCAGCATGATGACGGTTGCCCGGTGCATTCTGCTGTAGCTGTTAGGACCTGAACGTTGGCGGAGAAGTGTTCGAATAATGTTTTATTATACATACATTTTTTTTTCCAAATATTATTTTCTATAAAAAATTAAACAATTTTTTGTGCGAATAGTTTTATTTAAAATCTCAAGTAAATTTAGTATACTCTCGTGACATTTTCAGATTTTTTTATTTTCTGGACACCCCAACATGAAATGTTTATTTTCATCATGGTAACTTCATTTTAAATTCAAGTAATTTTTTATCGTGTCTATTTTTCCGTAAAAATTAAAATAAAAAAGTGTTTCCTTTATTCACCCTAATCGCGGACATACTGTATACAGTATGTCTTTTTTATTTTACATTTTATGGAAAAAAGGCACACTCGTTAAGAAGTTGAAGAAAAATTGAAAAATGGGAGAATGTTAACATTTCATATACGGGGTGCCCAGAAAATTTAAACAAAATTAAAACGTCGTAAGAGAAAACTACCTTTATATTTATTCCTTCGAAAAAATATCACTAGAAAAAGTTGTTCGGAATTAAAATTTACGAAAGAAATCTCATTTGTGGTAAAATTAACCCTCTTTGATTATTATTTACAAAAATGTAAGACTATATGGACAGCGGCAAAGAGGTTTCCTCTGTGTCTCTGACAGAAACAGAATTATGGAAAAAGTAGCAATTTTCATTAAATATGATTCTGCAATTCTGTAGTTATCTTACCCTGCGATGTAGAAGGCATTGCTAAAAACTGAAAAAGGAGATTTAAGTGTAAATTTAAAATTCAGGAAATTATCTTTAGATATCTTTAAGTTTTTACATTTGTTTTAAATTTGATAAAACTTTTACCGAAACCTTTCAATTGATGAACCAAGTTTATGGTGATCTTCATTGAAATGTATGGAAATGGAATTGAACATCTCAAAAACATCAATTTATCGCTTTGGCCGAACATTTGGTCTACCGAAAAGTGTGTGCACGGTTTGTTCCTCACAAATTGACAGACGACCAAAAATTGCTCAAAATTCAACATTCGAAGGACATCATCATGGAGGCCAAAAAAGACAAAAACTTCCTTTACAACATTGTGACTGGAAATGAAACGTGGCGTTTTCAATATGATCCAGAAACCAGACGAACCAAAACCCAAAAAATCTCGTTTGGAGAAGCCAAAAGTGAAGACAATGTTGCTGACTTTTACAATTCTAAGGGCACAAAAAGCTAGGCGTTTGGTGTATCGTATTCGTCGCATTCAGATTCAGAGTATCGCACAGAACGCATTTTAATGATTTGGCAACGTGCGACTTTTACCTTTTCGGAAAAAATGCATTTGCCGATGAAAGGAAAGCGTTGTGTGGATGTAGAAGCCATCCAACCGACATCCTGATGGACATTCCGGCCGACGTAGTAAAACACACATTTGACATGCTTTTAGACCCTTCAAATAGCTGTATTGAATTTTAAATAAAATAAATCGGTTTTGACAAAAAACTTTTTGTTCTTATTTTTTTCCCGTTTACTTTAGAACGCACCTTGTATATCTCCGAAATGCAACATTCAATTGTTTTTTTATACTTTCCTTTGATACTACAAGAAAACCATAATTTCTACAATTTTTTTGTAGATAGAAATTCAAAAAAGATGAGGGGGTTAAACTGTTATGTTTATGCCCCTTGTACAAAAATAAATCTTATTGAAAGGGCTCTTTATCGATAATAAATATTGGATCTGAAGTTTCGGAACCCTTTTTAGAACACAGATCGATGTTGCGTGACTGCCAATCTGATTAAATTAACCTTTTGCAGAAACGTCTTTCTCATTAAGTTGATCCATCCTGCTGCTTTCAAGAAACTCAGGAAAATTGTTTTCTGATAGCTACATTGGGTATTTCTGCTATAATTAACTACTTTCAACAAAATAACTGTGCTTTTTATTCTGTGTTATTGCATTTCACTCTGATGTCTGTACGGAGTTATCTAATAGCAAACGAAAATATTGACGATCTTGTTATTTTTATATACTAGCTCCTGAATGTACGGTATCTTTTTCCAAAACATCCTGTATCTATTGTATACATTTTAAAGGACTAACCTTTCGCAAAACTTCATGTAAATCTCTCCATATTCAGAAAAGCTTTGTTAATACAGTTTAATCCTTTGGTAGTAACCGTCAATACGCTGTACATCACGTAATAACTAACTTCTAATTCTATTTATTTATCTAAAGTTTTTGGAAAAGTCGAAAGATAAAAAATATTTGTTCATTTGAGTTTTCCTGTAGATAGAGCAATCAATGCGACATTTACATGTTTTGGGTTCCCTTGTTCCCAGTGGAAATTGATTTGGTATAGTTAATTTTGTTACCACTGGCTGATTGTCTTATTGTGAGTCACTGTTGATAGAGAGATAGAGATACGGATGATTTGAATATCTTGTTCATGTTAAAATATGGTTAAATATTACAAGTCTTCGTAATAAGCGGAAAAAAGATTCGTGCGCTTGCGCTGTTTTCAGATAAACCTCTATTCGTCCAGTTTCCTGAAAATTATGATACATGCCTACCCATATGAGCATTCTGACTCATGTTTTTTTTTATTAATTTTGTCTGTGGTGTGGAAGAGATTGCACTTTTTTGTTCATCACTTAAATAATTAAATAATTATGTAGATTAATAACTACATTACAAAAATACGTATGTCAATTTATTGAATTTGGTATACAATGTACATCGCGTATTATTTTAAAGCGTGTTTGCAAATTAATTACGTGGCTTTACCGGCTTTTGACAAACAACCTGCCTGCGGCTGTAGCACCGTTCTGCATTTCGTTGTTTACAGATTGAACCGTATCAAAGATCATCGTTTGAATTATATTTGTTTGTATGCTCACTGATTAACTCGAAAAAATATTGCCGGGGACTATACGATTCTGAAATGTGACATCGGCTGTTTACCAGTTTGCTCCCACAATCAGATAAACCACCCGCCGAATTCAGATATTGGAGATAAGCTCGCTTTTTTCGACCCTCCCATTCAGGGGTTGTCAACTTTTAAATAACGGGGGACGAACCCGAATCTGCGCCTCACTTAATTATATAATCAATTTGAAATTATCTGATGATGTGAATTACCTAAGTTAAATCATTTTAACATTACATGGTGATACACTTGACTGTGGCCACCACTGAGTTTCAGAAAATGCTAAGAGACACAGAGTGGCATAATTTTATATTGAATCTAAGATCCTTTCTACGATACTTTGAAGACTTTACCTGAAACTCAGTTTCTTATGAGTTAGTCAAGACCACTGAAAATATAAATTTCAAATTTAGAATAGTGCAGTTCTCTCATGGGAGCTTTGAATAAAGACGAACTAGTGCCGTCGATGTTAGGAGGATGTATGTATTTATTTATTTATTCATTCATACGTTTGTTTATTTATTTGTTAACTAAAATGTTATACAGGGTGTTGTCTTGACTAGGTCCGAATTTTGTCAAATTCGGAAATTTTGGAATATCCGAAATTCGGGCCTAATTTAACGTCTTGCCACGCAAATGGAGTTGTCGGGGCCGCTGCATCGCGGTAGTTTGGTGGAGTTTTGAACATGATGGTGGGAAAATTGGAAACATCGGTGAAAACGTCTGATTTCCTGCGCAGCGTCGTTCGGAAAGGGGCTGTTGGCGGCATCGCCCTTCTCAACGTCGATCACCACGAAGACGGCTTTTATGGCTGCTAAGAGCGGTTTTGAGCGCGACGACAAAAAATTTGGGAAGACCGATGAAAATTTGACGACTGGTTATGATTGATGTCGATCTAGGTGATTTTTTTCCGCATGGAAAGTGTGATGAATTTTAAAAACGATCTAAACTGGAACTACGTTACTATGAATTTACTTGAGTCACCAGTTGGTTTTGATGTAGCAGAAGGCTCATACAACTTTTTCTTTACATGATAGTAACTATTTAAAACAAAATTTATATTGTAGTGGAATGTACAGGAACAGAAACTAAAATTTGAGATAACGATAAACGTCAAGTTCGAACACAAATTACATAAATTAATGCAAATAAAGACGAAAACTAATATAAAAATTATACGCACATGCCCATTTAATAAGCTAAAATAATACAAAATAAACTGATAGCTAAGGAAGTTTATTTTAAATTGAAATTCAAATAAAATGTGACAAGAACACAAAAGGACTTTGATTGGACATGTTTCTTTAGAAGTCATTAACATAAAAAAATTACTGCATAACACAGAGCAGAAAGTTGAATAATAATTTTAACGAGGATTTGAGAATAAAATACTCAACACATCATATAATAATTATAATTTTAATATAAAAAGTAAAGAATAAACACATTTTATTGACAGCAACACATAAAATGCATGAAATTTTAGAATAAAAGAGAAGAATTTCGAAATATAGTTGTACGTTTTGTATAATAGTAATTGTAAGAATAATATTTACGTAAGAAACATAGACCAGTAAGCGTTACAAATGAAGACAATTCTTTGAATGTCATTTTAGATGCGGTGGAAAATCCAATAAATTTGACACAACAGGGGGCTTTAAATCATAACATGAGTCGATATTCCATTCAAAAAATTTGCAAACAGGAAAAGTACTTTCATATAAAATTCATTTGTTACAAGAATTGAGTAAAGACATTTATGATCATACTATCGAGTTCTGCGAAGTTATTATGGTTAAGTCAAACAAAAATGTTAACCTTGCCACCTACATAATATTGTTATATATTATATATTGCATTTTGTTTCATACCCAACGATCATAAAAAGTACCTAAATGTTTGGTGTGGCATTATTGGTGGACACGTCGTAGGACCCTATCTTATAAATGGAAAGACCTCTGAACGATATTTATTACTTTTGCAAGAACATATTATTCCAGAGTTTAGACGATTATTCCCAACAATAAGAATCCCGATTTACCGCTAGAACAAATATGGTTTCAACATGATGGGGCTCTTCCAAATTTTGGATGTGTAGTACGGGTATATCTAGATGAAACTTTTTGTAATAAGTGGATTAGACGCAGAGGGGCAACTGAATGGCCAGCTAGGTCTCCTGATATGACCCCGCTTGACTTTTTTCTGTGGGGTCACATAAATGTAGTCTACAAAAATAGGCCGCAAAATATCGAAGAATTGCAGGAAACGACAAGGCATGAAATTTCCACTATTCCTCCCAACACTCTTAGATTCACTACAAAATTTGTTCAGCGAATTCATTACTGTCAGGAGGTAAATGGTGAACACTTTGAGCACCTTCCAGAAGATAGAATTCCAAAGAAAATATTTGTTGTTTATTAAAACTTATTTTCTCTCTTTTTTTATTCTGGCGTAACTATTGTTTTCCTAACATTTAAAATATCCAGGAGAATCATTAAAAATTATTTTTTCGTTTCATGCATTTTTATCAACCCTGAATTATTATGATATTTCATTTTCTGTAAAGAACTAATAATAAAATTAAATGATATCCATATCCTTACCTTGTGTTATTTTCAAAATAATTATCCATAATTTGAGGCCCTTTTTCTTTTATAAATTTGAGAGCAGTAAAAAGTTACTTTCAAAGTTCTCGAAAACGGGTAAGTTTAGGTAAATGACGTGCTATATGAATTTTGTTTAGAATTTCGAGAATAATTGAAATATGGAATAATGTACAGGGTGTTCTATTAAAGAAAGAGCAACTTTGTTTCGTCATGACTTTTCGACTGCTAAACGCTAAAACGCTTATAGCTCCTGTGGTACCAACTGCAATACAACGGCATTACTGTGAAGTTTATCTGAACGTTCCTATTGCAATGCACTTTTCTACAGTACCAATGTAACTCCATTAATCATATGTGAATTATGTTTAAGTTTGATATCAATATCTTTAACTCTTGATCAAAATGAATCAAAAATTGGATTGCAGGTAAGATCGTATACTTATCTCTTGAGAAGAGTCTTGGGAAAAATGTTTTTGTTTTATTAGACATCGATAGTAAAAGTTTATCGCAGCGCCGCTAGTATATCTTTGTATATTTATTTTTCATCTTTCTGTTTTTACGTCTGGTAAACAGAAACTCATACTTTGCTTCTTATACGCCATTCAAGTTTTTCTACATAGCTACTCATTACTTAGACGTTAGGGTGATTACACCGCAAAAGTTTCAATACAAGTTGTTTGTTGGATAACTTTTGTGAGATATGAATTAACAAGATAGCTATTTTGGGGGTTGTGACTTTTTTATAGTTTCTCAAATATGTTTGCATCTACAAGGATGTCTTTAAATATAGACACATGATTAGTTGATGTGAATTAAACAAATTATGTAGATATATAGCGTTAGCATTAAATATCGCAACGAAAAAAGTTAGGTCGAATTTCTCTTTCAGGTTCTACAACTTTTTCCTGATTTGACCTTGTATCTCTTAAGATAACCGAGATTCAATAGTTCGCCTTGTGAAATAGGTACCCTGTATATTTATTATATTTATATGAAGCAAATGATTACAGATAAACTGTTAATTAACAGCAATTATGTAGCTATACGATTTTTATATTCTAATTGCCTTTCGCCCATTAAGATCGTTTATCAAACAACACAGAAAAAGTAAAATCCAATTGAAAGAATTAAAGGCTGATTGTTGGAAGGCTATTAATTTTACAGTCAGAATATAGTCTGCTGAATGCTAGGCAACATTTTATATTACTCACTTGACAGATTGTAATATATCGAAGCATAAATTAGTTGGGCGAAATGTACTGTTCACTGATATTCAGATTTTGTGTGGGAATGTTGATATAACGTTAACTCTGGGTTATTTCAGCGATTTGCCAGAAGTGTAAAAGTTCGAGGAAAATCTTGAAAAGTTCATTAACAAGGCAGTAAGCTAGTTTTTTATACGGAAAAGTTTTGGATAAAATTTGTATTCTGTTCTTTTGTCTGGTAGTTAAATAGTTTTCAGAAGTACAGAGAATTGTAAAAGGACATAAAATTATAAAATATTTTAAGATTCATTATGGTAAATGACTGATGTACAAGGGATGAGATTTAAATATACTATAAAAATAGTTTATCGACAAAAAATTAAACATTTCTTTATTTTTCCATAAAATAATCACCCTCTCTCATGTTTTAGCAATTTAGTATTGCTTACGAAATTTCTATAGGTTTCAACAAAAACACGAATAACTAATAATACGAGTTGTAGCTGTGTTTTGTATTTAAAATCACGAAAATTAAAAGTTTGGCATTTAAATTTAAACTTGACGATCAGGAAAAAAGTCATTTAATTTTAGTAATTGTTTGCCGAGTGTTTTGAAAATGGTAGGGAAGTTTTCATTTAGCGAACGAGTTGACATGCTATAACTTATCAGTGCAAATTGTATGTTATTTCGGTTGTTTAAGTTGTTTGTTTTTCTATTAAATTATTCTTATTCTAACTTTTTTTCAGATGCGCAGTATGACAAAAAGTTATTTGAACTATAAATTTAAAAATACTTGTGAACCGTAAGGTGATAAAAGTGTGAAATTGTACATGATATACAAAGTGATTCACAATTTTTCCAAAAAAATTGGGAATAGATGCGTTACAAATGTGTTTACAATCGATGGACAAAATTTTGAACAGTTGTAACATCGGGCATGTCAAATTGTTTTATTAATTAAAAATTAATAACAACAATAGCGGCAAAGGCAGTTGAATTTGCTGATATAAAATAGGTGTTATAAAATATTATTTTATTTCTTTCCTTCGAAAGAAATTCTTTCAATGTTTTGTCCGTTCATGTTTATTACACTTTGCTGCCGTGCCCGTCGCCGACTGCATGCTTTGCCTTGCACACGGTTAGGGGAGGTTTAACAGTGGACCAATTTTCAGTGCTGCGCAGAAGTGTATTTTTAAATCATTTTGGAACTGCCCTTTTTGATTTTTTTTTACAAAATTGTATTTGTAAGTCCCCTGTACATTCAAATTTTTTTTTGAAAAATTTCTGAATCGCCCTGTACTTAAATTGATGACAGAGGAGGCACAGAAAGTGCAGGAAAGAGTTGCAAAGACAACTGGAATTAGTGCGGGTACAGTGAAAAATGTTATGAAGCAAGTGAAAAATATTGAAAATGGTAAAATCTCTTCGTTCGATACTCGGCATAATATGTAAATATAAAAAATCGTCAAAAGAAAATTTTGATGATTTAGACCGTGTAATGCTATGAAGGACCGTTCAAAGTAGGTATGTAAAATACAGCACCTACTCTTGCAACTAGACACGTAGGTCATAGAAAGTCCCATTAAGATGTGGGATATACTTGTGACAGGGAAGATTTGCGTAAACTTTTGCATATCATAAAATTCCGGCGGTCCAAAGCAAAGACCAACCGACAACTCTATTAATGGAATGACATGAAATCCAAGGCTTGAGGATAAATTCTTCAAGAAAAATTAAATAATACCGTGAAGAGTGTCGACCAATTGTTCGCATATCCATGAATATGATTGTTGTGATGTATGTAAGGGCTCCGAAGACCTGTATCAAAAGGACGACGTTTAGTTTATGTTGGATTGCAAAATGGTCCTATGCCATACGTGGAACTAATTTTTAGCTCAAAAACTAAGTCAGAAAATGATGACAAAAAACTCTCGAAATTACAAAAACTAGTTACAAACGAAATTTATATCAAAGCCGTCATGTTCTGTGTAGAGATTGACAATGCACACACATTATTATGCAAACTAAGAAATGAAGCAATGGTTACGAGTCAAAGTAATTTAATTTGGGGATAATATATTAAAAGTTATATAATATTATAGAAATACATAAGCCAACATTTAAAATATACGAAGGCGATAAAATTTTACAAAAATAAAGTTATTCTATTATGAGATTACCACCATAACACCCTGACCTGAATCCTATCGAATTTGTTTGGGCGTCACTCAAACAATATGTCGCTAGTAAAAATCTCACTTTGACAAACGTAGAAGTTGTGCAATGAATATTTCGACACTAGATTCAGAAGTAATGACTTTAGAAACTGTATTTGGCCTAACTATCGATCAAATTATTATAAAATTTCAAAATGATGATGATTCGAATGGTGGAGATAACATTTTTAATTCTGATACAAACGCCAGTGAAAATTAGAGACAAGACATTTAATATATTATTAGGACGATCTATTATCAGAACTTTGTTCCAATTTGTAACTTCGGATTGTAAATATCACCTGTTCAAGGTCATTAAATAGGATAAAAAATAGCTAGTCTACTTTGAGACAGGTCAAGTATTTGCTCATATATTTAAATATACCGTTATTATTTCAGTTGAAACACTATTTCTTTTATTAATTCTTGTAAAATTTTGATACAGAGCTTAATTTACAAAATATTGCAGCTTCTTTAGACATACGATGGGAACATTTTTATTTTCACATTTTTAAAACGCGTTATGCGCATTGGAACGTGATACGTTCATTTTTTGTGGTTGTTGGCTGCATAAATCAATTCCTCTTGTCGCGTAGTATCAAATTAAAAATATACAGCGTGTCCCACTTGTTCGGGAAAGTCCAATATCTATGTTAAAATGAGGAATATATGGATTTTTTTTACTGTGTTGCCACATTTCTCGGAATGTACAAATTAAAAATATATTCCACTATACAGGGTGTTCCACTTTTCCTGGCCAGACACCAACTTTGATTTTTTAAATGGAAACATACATTTTTTATATTATTTTCGGATTATACATAAAAAATAAAGGGTACTTTGTGTAGAATAGTTCTATTCAAATATTCACAGTTTTTGAGATATCTCTCTTGAAAGGTTTTTCTAGTCGATATTGGCTGCTTACATTTTCTGATACTGACAGCACACAAAAAAGTAAATACTTGAAATGAACCTAATCAGCTTGTATTGAGTAATTCCTAGTCTCATATATCCGCAAGAAGATATTTATTTGAAATGAAAAATATATATTCTTGTTTGAAGAAAAAGATATTATTCATTTAATAGCGCCATAGTTCAAAATAAAACTAAATGCATCATTTCAAATAATTTCCACTCTTGTTTTGAGAAAATCATGTTCTCACATTGATTATAATTTATTCACAAGGAGAAAATCTAACAAGCACTTCAATTCTATCACTTACTCAATGTGTATATACCCATATATTATGTAAATGACATTCATTTTCTTGATCCGATAAATTTACATGGTTTAGATATAATATTTTATTGGCTCTCTTTAAATTACAGAAAGTATTAATTTGAATAGAAAAAATATGGATATAAGCTAATCGATTATTCTACACAAAGACTTTCCGACTCGGTACGAATTTATGATGTATTCCCAACAAAAAATAAAAGAAATAGCTTTAAGTTTATTAATGGTTCCCTTGAAATCAAATAGTGTTTTTAACGAAATAGATGTTTACATCAAATAAATTAAACCAAATGTTCATAGTGATAAGAATATATATTTATAGTATATAATTATATACCTATATTTACATATGTACATAAATACATTTACATTGGATATTTCGATTATTCCAAATTGTTCCAAAATGCCAATATCGCTGTTTGGGAAAGTTCTTTCAAAGTCCAAGTTAATCTGAAAAAAAAAACACTATATGAAACAAAACCAAATAAATCAAACTCAAACAAACTTAATGTTATACAGAAAATAGTTAAAACTATACACAAGTTAATTTTTGTGAAATGCATAAATGTTAAAGTATTGGGAATATTACAAAACGGGCAAATTTCACTTAGTAAATTGAATTTTTAATCAAAATGAAGTAGTTTTTCAGATAATAAAAAGCGACAACTTTTTTATGGCAACACTTGGGAAAATTCATGTATTAAATGAATATCTTTACAAATGATTTTCCGGATAATTAACAATATAAATTTAGGGCGAAAAGTCTTATTATTAGAGCAGGATTTGCACTTACCTAAAAATATCTGCACGGTTTCACTAGAAAGTCTCCAATCTGTTACCTAGTAATTACTCCATACTTGCTTCAACTGGTTGTAAAAAGCTTAATTAAGTACACTTTTATACTCTAACTCTTAAAAAAACCGACGTTCTTGCTGTAAACATAAATGCTATTGTACTCTGTAATGCATAGATATATTTACAACATGCAGTTACTTACCTATGTGCAAAATGCAAATGGCGGCGAATAATGCTAAACTAAACAACGAAACGTTAAGTATGAACTTCAGACAAACGAAACGTCTAGAATACGTTGCCTCGGCTAACTTCGCAAAACGCGCCGACGCACTTCACCGTGCCCTCCCACACCTGCATTCAATTTACGCAGTGTCCCACGTAAATGGTTTTACTGGGTGCGCCCGATAAATTTGGAATGAATCAAATTTTATATTTTACGGAATAATAATAATAATAACTTTTCATGAATTTTATAAAGTAAATATACATATTTACTTTGAATGGAAGGTGGCAATTCTTTGCAAGATGCAACCGACATTTTATTAAAACTTCATTTAATTATTAGTTTGTATGTACTAATTTGCTAGATGGTACATACTTGTTAAAGATTCCTTCAGTGTTATATTTTAATTATTATAAAGTAAGTTTATTATTGAATAACAAAAAAGTAATACCTAAAGCCGAAAATACCGATTTTGGTCTATTATTATGTTTTTGTATTTTTATATAGAGAGATTATTACTAATAATAATATTATCAATGTAAATGTAAATTAATGTACCTGTTTGATATTTCTATATCAATAATTTATCTGCATCTCCTTGAGGAAATTAGCTATTATTGTTAAAGGAATCATATTATTAGAGAAATTAAAATATCTTTTCAGACTGAAGCTAGTTTCTTTTCATCAAGAAACAAGTTGATGTAAAATAGTGAGCCACGTATTCATTTTAATTCCCCAGATCTATTTCAATTACGCTCTGTTAAATACTCAAATTGAGAATATATTATTCCCAATGAACAATATTCCAAGAAAATCAAGAACTTCATTTAAGAAACATCGTTTTTTCAATTTAATGATAGTTTCTTTCCATCAAGAAACAAGTGGATCTAAAATAGTGAGCCACGTATTCATTTTAATTCTAGATCAATTTCAATTAAGCTCTGTTAAATACTCAAACTGAGAATATATTATTTCCAATGAACTAATATTCCAAGAAAATCAAGAACTAAATTGAAGAAACATCGTTCTTTCAATTTAATGATAGTTTCTTTCCTTCAAGAAACAAATGGATCTAAAATAGTGAGCCTCGTATTCATTTTAATTCCAGATCTATTTCAATTAAACTCAGTTAAATACACAAATTGAGAATATATTATTCCCAATGAAGTAATATTCCAAGAAAATCAAGAACTAAATTGAAGAAACATCATATTCTTAATTTAATGATATTTTCTCCGTTTGATACTATTGTTTATTTAAAAACTTGAGAAAATCTGCATTCTCTCTTTGAATATTTACTTTTTTGTGTGGGGTTATACTAATAGCTACTAAGCCCATTTTTTTATCAGATGTTTAGTAAGGATGACTCTTCCGAATCATGCTGCAAAAACTGGCCTGCGTTATACAGGGTGACCAAAATATCATGTCAAAATTGCCAATTGAAAAATTGAAAAATATCGAATTTTTTAAATGCAACCCCCTGTATATTTTCATACCATGAGATGCAGAATTAAATTCTCTACAACTTTGCTATACCTGCTCCTATACCCAAAATTCATTAGTTTTTCATGAAATCTCATTTCTAAAGAAGAATTAATAAATAAATAATAGAATAAGTAACTGTTTATTGACAAGTATTTACCAAACTAATAATCCAGATTTACAAAGATCGTACAACGTACGATACGTATCTCGTACAAAGTGTTTTGCAAAACTGAAGGAGAGGTTTGAAAGAACAACAAATGCAAATTATGAGAAGACAAGAAGAACATACGCATGCAGTAACCAAAGCAGTAAATTAACATCGTGCATTTCTAACAACAGTAATAAAGACCTAGTTAAATTAGTAATTAACAGGTAACCGCTTAAAATGTCTGCCATTTTTCTCTAGACATTGAGCAATTCTACCACGAAAATTGCTTGACACATTTCGCAGTATTTCCGGAGTTACAGTCAAAAAAAGCATTTCTTATCTTTGTCCGTAAATCTTCTACATCTGTCGGAGGAGATTCATCGTCTTTTATATAGCCCCATAAAAAAAATCAAGACAAGACAGGTCTGGGGATTGGGGAGGCAATGGAATTGGACCGCCTCTACCTATCCACTTATCTGGATACAAACCATTTAAGTATTCTCTAACCTGAAACAGTTTTTCTATGAATTTACATAACTTTCATAATGAGAAAACTTACCGCCAGTGTGGAATGTGCAGGGATTCCATCATGTTGGAACCACTGACTGTTTAAGTCATCCGGAGGAATATGTCCCTGCAATTGGAGCAATTCGTTTTGTAAAAATTGCAAATACCCATTACCAGTTAAGTTTCCTTCAAGAAAATGTGGTCCAATCCAATGACATATTCTATGCATATTCCCGCCCAAACGTTGACTCTAAAGCGGTGTTGATGATCGTCTTGTCTTATTATTCTGGGATTATGATCGGCGTAATGGTGACAATTATGTCATCTTGTTGTAGCTTTATAGTTGCCCACTCACAAAACTGTACTCGCTTCTGAAAATCTTGCTGTGTTAAGAATTGGTGATGCTTAGAATGATAGGGGTGGAAGTTGTTTTTCTTTAACGTTCTATTAACCACACTTTTGGAAATACTAATTTCATCACTAATTTCTCTGACACTTGTAGATGGACTTTGGACTGCACATCCCAAAATACCAATGTGACTATCCTGATTACCACATGCGTGTGTTCTTGTTGTCTTCTCATAATTTGCATATTTGCCGTTCTTTCAAACCTCTCCTTTAGTTTTACAAAACACTTTTTATGAGGATATCTTTGTAAATCTGGATTATTAGCTTAGTAAATACGACTTGCCAATAAACAATTACCATGAGCTTCTCCTACGGCATACACCATATTTACAAATTTTTCTTTAGAGTAATTCATTTCACAATTATTACTGTCGCTTTTCTATTAAACCTTATGTGAATCGAAAATTTTCCAGATTATCCTTTGACAGGAGCCTACTGCGTTATTTTACATAAAGCTATTTGTAAACTTTGCACTTTTCATAGAAATGAGATTTCATGAAAAACTAATGAATTTTGGTATAGGAGCAGGTATAGCAAAGTTGTAGAGAATTTAATTCTGCATCTCATGGTATGAAAATATACAGGGGGTTGCATTTAAAAAATTCGAGATTTTTCAATTTTTCAATTGACAACTTTGACATGATATTTTGGTCACCCTGTATAACGCAGGCCAGTTTTTGGAGCACGTTTCGGAAGAGTCATCCTTACTAAACATCTGATTAAAAAATGGGCTTAGTAGCTATTAGTATAACCTGTCGGTATCAGAAAATGTAAGCAGCCAATATCGACTAGAAAAACCTTTCAAGAGAGATATCTCAAAAACTTAATATTTTGATAGAACTCTTCTACACAAAGTACCCTTTATTTTTGATGTAGAATCCGAAAAAAATATAAAAAATGTGTGTTTCCATTTAAAAAACCAAAGTTGGTGTCTGGCCAGGAAAAGTGGAACACCCTGTATAGTTGAATATATTTTTAATTTGTACATTCCGAGAAATGTGGCAACACAGTAAAAAGAAAATTCCATATATTTCTCATTTTAACATAGATGTTGGACTTTCCCGCACTAGTGGGACACGCTGTGTATTATATCTTTTATAGATCCCGAGAAAAGCAAGACTAAAGTTGCGCTATCGATTTTGATCACGCGCGACAATTTTTTTCGAGAGTGAAAAACGCGAATAATCAGCTTCCCCCACTACACCGTCGCGCGGCGCTTAATGGAAAATCGAACGAAAGTTTCGAAAATTGTTTTTTGTGACTTCTCTCTTGCCTGTACAATTAATATTTACTGTACTGAAAGCACTCTGGCTGCTGATTATGTGCATATTTTTCGCTCCGCACTTTATTTATTCAATAATAGACCGTCAAATTTGAAAGCCCTTAACTCCCCTGTTTATTAACGAATCGTGACGAATCTTTTTTCAAATTAAAGTTTTTTTTAAGCTCTTCCAGTTAAAATTAATTTTTTTGGGAAAAAAACAATGGAACTCGATACCTTTTTGTTAAATCTACCAATAAAAAAAAATGGTTGTGGCGATGCGATGGTAGACATCAAATAAATGAGTTAATTTTATTTTGTGAAACATACCTATTACATAAATGGAAGTCAGTACTTTTAGAGATAAGTTAGTAATTTTGGATTTTTGGTCAATGAATTCAGTACTTTTAACCAAGAAAAAAATGTCTATTAGTGAAACATTTCTTGATTTTGAACAAACTATTAAATCATACTCTTCATACCTTTCTCTGCAGCCACGCTTGAAAGCAAATTTACAACGCGCTTCGTATAATTTAATAAATACTATTAAATATCGAAATAAAATCATTTCTCCTTCACTTCTCCTTTGCGATATTTCCTCCAAGCTATAGTGCTCAGAGTGGCCCCTGACGTTTTGGTTCTTACACGAAATGTGATTTGTTTATGCCCTTCAGTTCAGGAATGAGTGATAATTTGCCAAACATAAAGAAGATAAAATCTTTTGAAATCAGCCCTCCCTCTTCCAAAAATAACTGGCAGGAGGTGGGATTTAATTATACGAGTCACTTAATTTTCCGGTTGTGGGTAGGAAAAGATTAAATAAATGGGTGGCGCAGGCGTTTTGTAATTCGAGTGTCTAGAAAATGGAGTTATTAATAATCACGGTATAAAGTTTTTAATCAGCCAGATTTCGCCCTTTTGAGGGTAATCTTAATATAATTTTTCAAATACTTTTAGGAAAAATTATACATGTGTTGCAGTATGATGCGCAGGTATTATCAATGATCGGCATTTCAAAAAAAAAGTTATATTTCCTCAAAAGAGGAAGTTGAAATTATTTTCCCTGATATAAACTATAAAAACTATAAAAATAAAATAGAATGTACAAAATAACAAATGGAAGAAAAATGTTGGGGAATTACAAGCAAATTCAAATAGAAAATACTACTGTGATATTAATCAATAACGAACATATCGGTCAATTTTTGTTTAAAAAATCTATTCTTATTAAAATAGTGTATGTTCCGTACCCATCTACTATTTGCAACATACGTAGTGAACATAACTAGAATAGTGCTCGGTGTCAATACAGTTGCTCAACGCATATTGATCACTTTTGAATAAATGTATGATAAAGCAAATTCATTTGAGCCCTGAGTGGAAAAGTAGTGAAGTGATGAACGGAACAAACTGTGGGTTACCTTCTGCCTGTAGGTATTTCCATCTCATTCTAAATCAAGTGGATCTTTTTTTGATTCTCACGTTTTAGAACTCAAGTAAAATTTGTCCAAACGCAAACAAATATTTTGAGGAAACTGAGAGAAATTCAAGCTACATTTGTTTTTAAACAATGTCTACTGTCTATGAAATGCGTAGAGAATTTTTGGATGAGGATATAATTATATTAAAAATGAGTGTTATCAGCACTGACTAGAGATGAACGTCTAAGACAACATACAAGTTTTTTAACTCATTGTGGGAATCAACTCCTCTGCCAATTGAAGCCCCGTCCAACTTCTGTAATATTTAGTATGCAGAATCACCAGAGACAGACCCGTTTTGAGCCTACAGATGAAAATACATCAACCTACAGATTAGTAGCTCGCTCTCTGAAAGTAGGTATAAACCAATGCTTTGTACCAGTAGGCAATGAATAGCATTAAAATTAGGATATAACATATTTTGTAGGATATATTCCACTCAAACCATTCAATATACAGAGAAACTCCTAGAAAATATTTTCTAAATAATATACAATTATCAAAGCAAGGTACAGAAAATTCGAATTTCTCACTACGAAACTATTGCTAACGCTATCAAAGGAAGTAGTTATTGGTCCGTGTGGTTCTGGTCCTTGATTTTTAGAATGATTCGTTTCCAAATTCCCAAGCAGTTGTAACACCTCGACTCGATTGTAATTATATCGTTTTTTCTGGATTTCTATTGCCTCTCTGTTGTTTTGGCAAAAATGTTCTCTTTGTCTCACTAGAATTCTGATAATAGATCTATCGCATGTTCCGTATTTGCCCTGTTCTTCGGAACTGCTGATTTTTCTACGTGGTTGTTATTCAAGTGACACTTCTGATCCTTTAACCTCGTATTGAAGTGTCCTCCCGTTTGTCTCATGTATACTTTTCTGCATATTCATGGACAGCTACAGCTGTACACCGGGGTCTTGAAGTCGTTTCGTAGCTTATCTTGAGACATGCAGTCTCTATCTTCATTTAGATATTGTAGATGGAATTAATAGTGGGTTTTCTGATTATGAGGTCTATCTGGTCAGTACATTCTTGTATATAGGGCAGACACGTTATATGGCAAACCGTTATTGATAGATATTAGGAATCCTATATTATTATTATATCCATGTATCGTCCACATATCTGAACTAAATTTTGTTTTTAGAAGCTGCAAACAGTGGTGAACTCATAGTTGCTCTCTTCAGATTGTTCATAAAACTGATATCTAAAGGAGATGGTTCATCTTTGCTATGTCTATTAAATTCTCAGCCTTGTATTGTGCTTTATGAACCTTCGATTAAGTTATTTCAAAGTTTCTTTACTTGATATTTTTGTGAATAACGACGTCACATCAAAACTCACTTGAGTCTATATGGATTCTTTGGATATTGTATTTAAAACCTTGAGTTTTTTTATGTGATGTTTCTACTTTCTCAATTGATTTCTATTTTTGTGAAGCATGTACTGGGCGAGTGAATAAGTGACTTATCCAACTGTACACAATATGAAGAAGAATGGTACCTTCGGTTTGTGAACCTTTGGAAGGTACCTACGCCAATAAAGCGTATCTTTGAATCACTCGAAATAAGGTCCCATGTCATTCCTTCTTGAATGTTAGATTATCAAATCGCAGACGCTATTTTCTTCCCAACATTCTTGATTCGGTTCTTTATTTTCTTATACATCAGTTCCTGTAGAATGTCTTCCACTTTGGATATGTATTCTACTGTTTCCAAGATTACATATCTGCCATTCACGGATATAGGAATTTCCTAATTATCTTCATTCAGTTCTTCAATGTCTTGGACATCTTTTCTAGACAGATACTACTACTTTAAAACTAATTCCTTAAACGGAATTAGTTTTAAGAGTCGGTCATTAATAATTATTAAGTCAATTTTGAAACATATTCGTAAGCATAAGCAAGTAAATTATAACTGTCCCGTTAAGAAAAAATACAGGAAAAACATTTGTTTTACACTTCTGAGAGAAGTCAATTTTATGTATGTTTTGTATATTAGCGTTGAATAGAAAAGTGATTTGCAAGTACCTACTTTTGTTTACTATTATAAATTTGAAAGAAACTTAAATCGAGTTATAATTTGATTACCTTAGTATCACAGTTCCTTTATGTCATACAATAATCTAATAATCTTTGGATCGTGAAAATTATCACCTTTCTGTAAAGGAGTTGAGTAGACATATCGACGTTGTGAAGGTTATTTCATTATGGTCTTTATGAGCTGTTTATGAGTAATAAAAATTTCAATCGTCTATCCTGGTACAATTTAAAATTTCAGTACGCTTTTGCAGCTTTACGGTTAATATGCAATATCTAGGATATAAGTCCACGTAGTCGTATCTCCGTCCTACCTACGTAAGTACCATTATAATGATATCTGGTATAATAATCCTCTTAAATAAACTAAAATTTTACAATTTTGATGACAATAGCGTGTCCATTATTGAATCTTATCTATCGAACATAACTCAGTATGTTTTTTATAATTCTTGATCTTCACACCTAACGGAAATAGTTCATGGAATTTCCCAAGGCTTAGTATTGGGCCCTATTCTATTTCTTATCTATATCAATGATTTCCCAAATTGATATAACTACTGATTTTATTTTATTTGCCGATAATACTACCGGTTTAAAGTCAAATAATAACTTAACTAAACTCACAGAGGATTCAGTGGATACGCTGCCGCTGATAAAGGACTAGTTTATTGCTAATAGGTTGAACTTAAATGTTGACAAAACTCAATCTTTGCTTTTTACACTTCGCCATATCAATACTTGTGATAACTTAAATACATAGCATTAAATTTCTTGGAGTTCACCTTGATACTAAGTTGAGTTGGGAAAAACATGTCAATGATTTATCCGCACATTTGTCTAAGGATATTTTCGTACTGCGTAATTTGGATCGTGTAGTCTCTAAGCCTGTACTCATATTACTATATAATATACTAATATTATGGTACTTTTCAGGCCACCATGACTTATGTAATTTTGAACTGGTGTCATTCGTGTCATAGTGATACAATTTTTGGTTTACAACGTAAATGTATTATAATTATGGCTGGAATAAAATAAAGAGATGATTGCACTTCAAACTGCTAAACATTCTTAGAATACCGTCAGTTTAGTTACTTGAATGTCTCATTTATATTAAAAATAATCAAAATAGATTTGTTCGACTAGAAAATTTTCATTAAATTAAATTCTTTAATAGACTTCCATCTGAGATTCGATCACTAAATTCAGACTGTTTTAAGGCCAGAATTAGAAGTATCTTAAGAGAAAAGGGTTTTACAATTTTGATGAGTTCTTTGCTCAGCAGGTTTTTAGATATATAATGAACGTTCGTAATATTTACCTTTTTATGCTGTTTCTGTTATATTTATCTGAATGTGTTTTTTAGCTTTATTGTAGTATTGCTTATATGTTGTATCTTTCGTGTTTTCCTTTCTTTGACTTGTGTAAACATTTTAATATATCGACACCAATAAATGATTTGATTTGATTGATTTGATTTGAATAGTGATATCTAATTCATTTGCTCTGATATCTGTAGAGAGATATTTTTCTATAAATACCTGCTGCGTAAATAAAAATGTATTCGGTTAAGTTACAGATACATCTGAAGCTGACGACACTCGCTAAACTTTTATTCAAAAAATAAACATTTTATACTGCTGCATTATTTGTATAAATATTAACAAAGTTTTTACTTTAATGGATTTTTCAAAAATTATAGTGCAGCATAATAGTGGAGTACTTTTCTGGTACAACTTTTAAATACAAAGAAAACAGATAAAAAATGACTATTTACGACTCCCCAGTTGTGCAAACAAAATAATAAGACTGTAATAAAATTTGTATCCATATTCCATAAAGCCTTTTATCCCGCAAACCATTAAATTTGTCTGAATCCACGTTTTAGTTTTTTACGAATACGAGCGCACAGAGTCCCCATGATATTTTTAGACCCTAGTAATAACTCTCAAGACAGGGAAAGGATGGATACCTCCTTCCTATTTGAATAAAAATATGAATGAATAAAAGTAAATAGAATAGCGAATCTCTATACTGTTTGTAGTGCAATTTCTCAGGATGGACATGATATACATCCTGGGGGAATTGAAAAAACACCATATGAAATCGTTATAAAAAAATGTCAGTTTTAGCAGTTTCAACTGAAACAAAACATGGTTTCCTTACTTTTCCTTTAAAAGTGGTTGGTTTACATTTAAGCAATTTTTGCATTTTTTAATTTATGTTAGTAATTAGCATTTATTCCTTTTGTCACAATGATTGTTTATGTACTCCTTATTTTAATTTAATTTTTTTATTTAACCAATTCACAGTAAAATTAGATTTGGTAAATCTATACGCAAATCTGAGAAAATTTGCAATAAAATACTTCAAGCACTTTAGGATAGACGATTTTAACAATAAAGAAGCTACAAGATGGGTCAGATGCTTCGAGATCACAGGATCACAAGTGTAACAATTACCCATATTACTAGTTGCTTAACCAAACTCATTTTGTCCGTGAGATGCATAGATCAAGAAGAGCGTCCACAGTAGAGTGACAAAGACAGGAGACCGTAATGGTATTGCAGGTTTGTGAAAAAATTTTACTTACGTCTGGTGAAATTTAAATATATGGGCAAATTACCTGTGCGCTTCTGAAACTCGCGGGCAGGATTAGTTTGGTCAAGCTGTAACACTATTTGGTTACTTCTATTATTGAAAACAAACTCAATCTCATGAAAAATTCAATATAAATTTAAATTTTATTTGGTTGTACATACAGGCTAACGGTAGTTTGGAAACAATTGTTATTCTTGAGGAATTTTCTATTTTTGGAATCTATATAAAAATAGCATAGCGCCTCCATTCAAAGAGTATTGTAACACGGAACATTGGCTGCCCATCGGTAATATAAAAGAGATCGATGACAAATTTTCTCTGTATCCTCTTTTTATATACGTTCCAAATTGCTTTTTCCTTGATGAAAACTAGCTATTCTTTTAACAATAGGTTCACTTCATTGATCACTCTGGACTGAAGTTTGTGGTTGACAGCGAATATTTTTCGGCGTTTAAAAGCCCCTGTCTGAAATAATTGCAACAAAATTTATTATACAGGGTGTCCGGAAATGATGAGCAAAAAATTCAGGGGATAATTCTAGACCGAAAATAAATCCTACCTCTTTCTATAACATTTTTTCCAAAACTGATTATTAACGGAGTTACAGGGTGTTAAAGTTAAATTTTATTTGCAGTTTTTTTGCAATACCTTTTGCCACACTCATAATATTTTGACGAAATTTCGTATATGGGGGTGTTTCGGGATGAGGATTATAATTTTGCCCACCGTTTTTTCGCATTTTGTAGAGGGCGCCACATACGAGCCTTTATTTTGATTTGAATGGTTCCAACTTTTTTGTGCTACACTTTATGCGACTTTTGACTGAATATTTTTGTTCTCCTAACCTTTTGACATAAAAAAGGTATACTTTATTTGTTTCGATAAATCTAACCGTTTTCGAGAAAAACGCTAAAATAACATTGCTTGCATGTGATGAATACGAAATCATTTTAATTTATTTTCTACATTAAACATAGCATGCTTTGGAAACAAGCGCTTAGTTGCCTTGGAAACAAGTTTGTGGAGAATTAGTTTTGACAGATAGTAATTTTGTACAAGTTCTTTTGTAGTAATTGTTATCATAAAAATAATAATAAAAATGAACAACAATTACTCTAACGTGGAGTTGCGGGACATGCATTATTATTACGGTTTAGCTGCTGGCAATGCTCTTGCAGCACGACGTTTGTATCGCGAAGCATTTCCAAATAGAAACCTACCCCAATCGCGAATGTTCAGTACTATTCATCGAAGACTGGGAGAATTTGGATCGTTCAAAACTAGAATTTTTGATGTAGGTCGACAACGGAATACTAGAACAGCAGAAGCAGAAGCTCGTATTTTGAATTCGATAGAGAATAATCCCAATGTAAGTATAAGAAAAATTGCTATTCAGGAGGGCATTCCAAAGAGCTCCGTACATGAAACAATACGCGAACAAAACCTTCATCCGTACCACTACCAAAAGGTGCAAGCCTTATCTGCCGTAGATCCTGCTGCTCGTGTGAATTTCTGCAATACAATTAGAATACTTCATAATGGTGACCAAAATTTTGTTCGTAATATCCTTTTCACGGACGAAGCTGGATTTGGCCATGATGGCTTAATAAACCTCCACAATGAGCATTTTTGGTCTGATGAGAATCCTAATTTATCAATAGAGCGTGGTTATCAAAATAAGTTTTCCGTCAACGTGTGGGCCGGTATTGTAGGGGACTACTTAATTGGGCCACATTTCTTTCCACAAAGACTCAATGGTGAAGTTTACTTGGATTTTTTAAGAAACCACTTACCTATTCTATTGGAAGATGTACCACTCGGATTAAGAAATGCAATGTGGCTGCTTCAAGATGGCGCGCCACCGCATTTTAGTTTAGCGGCCAGAGAATTCTTAAATGAAACTTTTCCTGAAAGGTGGATAGGACGCGGTGGTTTTGTACAGTGGGCCCCTAGATCCCCTGACTTAAACCCAATCGATTTCTTTTTTTGGGGCTATCTGAAGACGCTTGTATACAGGACACCTGTGAATAGCGTCGATGAACTGAGAGAAAGAATTGTTGCTAATTGTGAGGTAATTAAGCAAAAGGAAGGAATATTCCATAGAGTTCGTCGGAATTTTTTAAGAAGAATTAATTTATGCATTGAAGAGGAAGGACGTCACTTTGAACCTTTGATTTGAATGTTTAATTTGTATTTGTATTGTTCTAGTAACTTATGTATTTTAACCTTATGATTTTGTTAGTAAACCATTCTTTATTTGTTGAGGACGTTATTTTTTTATTATTTATCATTAACCACCATCAGCGTAACAACAAATTTTCACAAAAATTACTATCTGTCAAAACTAATTCTCCACAAACTTGTTTCCAAGGCAACTAAGCGCTTGTTTCCAAAGCATGCTATGTTTAATGTAGAAAATAAATTAAAATGATTTCGTATTCATCACATGCAAGCAATGTTATTTTAGCGTTTTTCTCGAAAACGGTTAGATTTATCGAAACAAATAAAGTATACCTTTTTTATGTCAAAAGGTTAGGAGAACAAAAATATTCAGTCAAAAGTCGCATAAAGTGTAGCACAAAAAAGTTGGAACCATTCAAATCAAAATAAAGGCTCGTATGTGGCGCCCTCTACAAAATGCGAAAAAACGGTGGGCAAATTTATAATCCTCATCCCGAAAAACCCCCATATACGAAATTTCGTCAAAATATTATGAGTGTGGCAAAAGGTATTGCAAAAAAACTGCAAATAAAATTTAACTTTAACACCCTGTAACTCCGTTAATAATCAGTTTTGGAAAAAATGTTATAGAAAGAAGTAGCATTTATTTTCGGTCTAGAATTATCCCCTGAATTTTTTGCTCATCATTTCCGGACACCCTGTATACCAAAGACAAAAAAATAAATAATTTTTTAAAATCGTTTTTAAAAACGCTTATGTGTTACTATTTTCTTAAGCAGCGGCAGCGCATGTTTTATTTTCGAATGCCAGTATCAATGACCTCTGATAATGACCTAGATTAGCTGAACTATATTACTGTTACTACGTACACCTGACGCGTATGTAAAGAAATACAGTACCTATGTTTTCAGTCTTTTTTCTTAATCCAAAATAAATAGCAAGAAAACTAAAAAGTAAACATTTAAAGCTTACGAGAATAACATCATCACCGAATATATCGTCTGGTACATTTTTATTTTAGTATTCGACTTTATCGTTTCGTGAAAAAGTGTGCTTATACGAGTAGTGCCTTTGTGTGCTGTAATTGTATAACCCTATAAAGTTATAAAGTTAGCTTTCAAGTTTTTGAGGGATATAATGAAAAAGCATGTATACGAATCAAGAAAGAGTTCTCTCACCTCTATCATCTCATGTTCAAGGTCGTTTGAAGATTAAAGTAACAATAGGAAGTGAAAAATTGCCTACTTTTGTTTGTTTATCTGTGCCTTTTTACCTGCACACCTGTTTGTTTGCTTGTTAGTCCATATTTTTCGTCCGCCTGTATTTGTTCTCTGTCCATCCGCCTAACATCCTGCCTTTTTACCTGCCTTTCTGTCGGTTATTCTGTCTATCTTCCTGTCTAACTAAATGACTAAATATTTCTGTCTGTTTTTTTGTCACTCTGTCTAAATGTCCACCGACAGTCTGTCTGACTCGTCAGTTAGTCTTCTTACCTTTCTGCCTACCATCCTCTCTCGGTTTTGTGTGATTGTACAAAAACTAGATTAAAAAAACTTTTGAAAAAGCCTTCAACAATTCAATTCGCTTCTCTTAGCATAAGTGTATTAATCGAAACTCGGGCGAGAATGCTTACGTTGTTCCTGGAATTATTTTCGAATAGCTTTTCTTTCATGTGCTTTACTTGTGTGTCCCTTTAGATTTCAACAATAGTCTGCTAACATATTCTTCCCCCAAACACCTTGATATCTTTGTTTAAACTCAGTCAGGTCCTGGTGTATTCTTTGGAACCACTAAAGATGAAAATGAAGAAACTAACGTTTCAGATTCATATGACATTTACTGTTTTTACCTTGCGATTTTATGTATGTAATTACACTCAAAGTTAATTAATCGCCATATATTTTCTGTTAGAATTATTTACTTACTGCCACAGGTAAATTTTTTGTAATGTTTGCGAAACACCTTAAAAACAACTTTGGAATTTGGATCACCTAATGATATTATCACTAAACGTAATAAAAACTAATAACTTCAGTACATTCCTCCACTTTCAAGGATATTTAAAGTGCGTTAAGGCTTCGTTTATAAAGCAGCGATGAACGCCCGCGATCATTGTCAGAATCTAATACATTAAATTTAATGGAAGCGTTCTGTAAGACAAGTGACGTTCAATGTTCGGCTTTACAAAACGTTTCCATTAAATTCAATGTATTAAAGCCTGACAATGTTCGCCGGCATTCATCTCAGCCCTAAAAGTGAAAACCTTAAGTAAAACCATGTACCTAATTGTTATGGCGCAATTTTGAAATTAGATAACTACCAGGTCTATTATGTAACAATGCATTTAACATTTTAAAGGCCGTTAATATTATTTTTGTATTTTAGATTTTTTTTTATGTTTCTGTGCTATTGGGAGCTATAAGATAAGTTGTGGTCAGACATATATTTTTGGATTTGTATGGGTTTATATCTTCTCTTCGAGAAAGTTTATTATGAATTTTTCATTTTTTGCTTCTTTTTTTTATGCCCAGGATATTTTGAACAAATTAACAAATTAAAAAATATATATCCTGAATCTTTATAATGCTAACTAACTTTGTAGATTGTAAAGATAAAAATAAATATCACCGACATCCAGCTCAAGCAGTGATGATTTCCTATTCATAACAACTTGAACTACTCCTACTCTGCCGTCCTTAGTAAAAAGGTGGTAAAAGACAAAATACAGTTACTGAGAAAAATGCACAAAACTTTAGTGCCTTAGACTGCATATATTTTAAATGTGTATCAATTAAATTTTAGCATAGATGCAAAAGATTATATTCAAAATATTTTTCAGTAAAATTAAATATAAATTTACTTTCTTACAAAAAAATATATCAGTTATTGCTTTTATGCTTCATATTTCATACTTGAGAAAAACTTTTACACGAAGTTAAAAGGTAGTAAGTACCGTTTTTTCTGCACTTGCCGCTTTTTTACTACTTAGCGTTTGAGTTTGCCGCTGCAGTATATCATAGAAGCATTTGCTTTTTACAGGGTTATTCACATAACCTTCCTTACCTTTTTATTTCTATCTAAAAAAATTGTAAAAAATATATAGATTAAGGATTTAAGAAATTTTCTTGCTATTTTAAAGAAATACATAAAAAATTAATAGAACGTTGCATAAATATGCATTGGTTCACTGGAAATCTTATCATTTCAGTTGGTTTCTAATATATTTCTGTGAAATCACAAGAAAATGTTTTAAAACTTTGATATTTCAATTTGTTTTTTGGACAAGGCTAAAAAGATAAGGAGGTAAAACGCTATGACAATAACGTAAATGGAAAAATCTAGCGGTATACTATTTTTATATAGCATATACCTAGCGTCCCAATGTTTATTTTTTATTTATATATTTCCTAGTTTCGCCATAACCTAGTTGAGCACACTCAAATAAAAAAATATTTAAAAAGGCAAAGAATAAGAAAGACATAACAAATAACTAATTGATTGTAATAATAATAAATTGTATGATAAAAAATACACATTATTTTCTAATTACTTATTCTGAGTAAGAATCTGTAAGGTTTGGCACATCATTTCAACCAAGTTTTCCCAAAATTATCTTTTGCGCATTAGCGGGCATATATTTCTTATTATAGATTTTTTTTTAATCTGCTATTCCCCTCAGTCTTTGTCTTGAAGAAGGTATGTCTTTTATTCCTTGTTTAGCAATTCTAGTTTTAAGAAAATTTAATTCTATTCCTTCGTGTTAAATCGCTTATATACATCAAAACATTCACATACATTTTCTTTGTCCATATTAATTTCATTATTAAAATCTTTTAATTTTGAAAAGAAAACCAAGATGTAATAGTAGTTTGTATCTTTGATTAATTTTGAAATACCTGTACTTCCAAAACAAACATTCTCTAACAGCTTATCGCAGTTTTGTTTTCTTTTACTATCCAGGAAGTTCCTTGAAGTTGGTTCAGTTATATTGTCTATATCACTTGATTGGCTCGATTCTACAAATATTAAGGGCGGTCATCAAAATTCTTCAGCTTCTGCTTAACATCTAAATATATAAATTTTATAACTAATCGTATTTAAGTAATACCATAAAATCATACCCTTAGTTCAATCGTACAAAATACTTTTTTCACTGTTAGTATTACTACTCTATTTCTAATATTTAAATAATGAACTGCCGATCCTCAAATGGTCCCTATAAACACTGACCAGCAGTTCTTTAGTAAGTATTTAACCTACTTTAATTTCCTGGAATACGTTTTATAACGAAAAAAAAGCCCAAACAATAATACCAAAGATATTGGTTGTTCGGGTCTTCTCTATTCAAATAGCAGTACTTGCTGGCTATTAGGTTAGTAAACAGTGATATGACACATATTTGTTATGAAATAAGAAGGCAACAAGTCCTTACAAAATGTGCCTTGCGGCTAGCTTTCTTCATATTTTATACTTACTGCCTTTTCGCTTCGTATAATGTGACGCTGATTTGTATATGTACTAAGACAAAATGTCTCAACTATGTAAATATCTTCAAATGCCGCCTTCTTTATTAAAAATTGCACTTACCCCCTTTTCACTATTTAAAATGATGACGTAGTGTACTTACCTCTTTTTGTTTTTTTTGAAAATAAAATAGAATTTTAATTTTTTTGGTTATTATACTGATATTTATAGGTTCAAAAAAGACTAGTCAATCAAATAAGCCTAAAACATAAAAATCTAAAAAAATGTTGACATTCAGATTAAAATTTTAACAGTTGTTTTGATCGCATCTCGGTACCTAACAGTTGGATATATTTTCTGAGTGTTGAAATATCGATTTTTTTGCATATTTTCGTATCCAGTAACACCAACATTAAAATTTGCGAGAGAACCAGATTTGGAAATTGCCAAGATGACATTTCATTTATATGCAAACAGTGACTTATTTGACTAGGATTTTTCGTCTTAGTTCATACGAGTATTGCTTGTGACGCAATGGAAAAGATACAGCGGTTTTAGTGTACGAGTTACAGTTACATTTGAATACTTTTCATTAAAGATTAGTATTGCATATCTATAAGAAACGTTCCATGACATTTCACAAGATAAATAGGTTCAGCCGGCAGATTCTGTACAACCAAGTAGTTTCTGTAGATGATTTTTGTAGCAGCACGTCCATGAAGAAGTGTTCCTACTTCGTGTCCGTTACAGATGAAGCAACGTTTGCCTATAATCGAATGGTAAGCTCTATAATTTACACATTCAACATCGTTTCTCTGTGAACCTCTGGGCGCTTCATCAATCAATATATGTTAAGTTTCTGGAGAAACCGTTACACGAATTGTTGAGGTAACGCTCCACTACAAGATACAGACACTAATCTGGTTTCTTCAGTATAGGACTCTTTTAGTAATCAAGCCTCAAGGATGCCCTTAAATAGTAAGTTTTCACAACAATGGATCCCTTTGATCCTATGATATGGTCACCTCGATCACCTAATATCACATTTCGTTAGTATTTCGTTGAAATCGTTGGTATACAGCTCGTCAATTTCTACTGCTGACAGAATTTCGAAATACGCCTGTAATCTAGAAAAATGTTCGTCAGAATCAATGTCTCTGGCATGTGTCTCTCCATCTTATAAAGACCAATATTTGTAAAACTGATAAGTTTTAGATCTCATTTAGTACCTATTTTGCTATTTTTAATAGTTTTTAATTTAGATTAGCTTTTGTGCAACAATATGGAGTCCTTACAATTATTATTTTATACAGGTTGTTTACAAATTACGTAGAATTTTTTAATGGAAGGAAGTCATATATTTTTCTTATGTTTCTAATTTCACAGCTAATTATAACTCCTGGTAACTTCTAGTTACCTAATGGAATCAGAATCATTTGCTATTCGCAAACACAGTGTTGTTAAGACAAGTATAAATATACCGAGAATTTGCAACAGTGCTGTGTAATATGTGTGTGTTAACTCTAAATTATAAATAATGTCTAATATTCTGTTTACGAATTACAGACCCGCTTAGGTAATTTTTTGAACTAATTATGTTTACGATTACCAGTTGGCACCTAACCTAACTGTCATAAGAATGCGCCTAGTCATTACCACTTAGATTATTAGGGGCTCAACTTGACGCGCGTATGTTCTTTTGAGGTGACAGATAAGTTATTAGATAAAGCAATAAAACAATTCAATGATTTAAGAAAATTTATAATATTTATTTAGTCTTGTGAATTTAAGTTAGAAATATACTCTAGTTCCACAAACGACAAAAAGATTTTTGTAGTAAACGTTTGTACAGCAATGACAGTAAAATCGCAATTTAGCATTCATTGGGGATGCAAACTGTTAGTAGTTATTTGTGACTGTTACTTTCGAGAAATGAGAAAATGATCTTTATTAACTACATCAACTCCGACGGATTATAAAGGGAGCATAGAGTGAATGAGGAATTAGAATGTATCATGAGTAAGGAATTGTGTAATTAATGAAGATATGAACATGTCTGTTATAAAACCATTGTTAAATACAATACCGCATATTGAACATAGCAGGAAAGCAACATACGGCTACTAACGATCGAATACAAATCGCGCCTGTATTCTTCATGGTGTAAACACAGTTTTTTTTCTGCTTTTGCTTGGTTCATTTACTGTTTATTACATTAAAATGGAATTACCGATTGAATTAGTACTTACTCGAAAACAATATGTTATATGACACAACTAAAAAAGTTATTAAAAAGGTAATTAACTGACAAAGTAATTCATATAAATTCAAAAAATATTTTTCTTAATAAATCTTATTAAAAAAATATATATAATAAAGATATTTGGTAAAAGGTTAACTAAAAAACAATTCACATTTATCTAGCCTTATTATGATCAACACTTTTGACAGTCATTTTAAAAGTTTTTTCTAAAAGTTTTGTGTTTTTATATACACCTAATTAATTTCGTTCTATTAATATAATAAACTCTACTTATTCTTAGGGACTTCTTCCCATTCCATAAAATACCACACAAAAATAATTTTTCAATTTCCGAATCTGACTCGGAATCCAGAAGATCCTATTCGGCAAACAGAATTATACAAATATGTATATAAAATTTGGATTACGTGCTCAGATTCCATTCCTGATTTCTTTTTGTACCAATCGTTATTTTATTTTGTACAATTCTACACAATATAAAAAAAATGAAGTATATTTAAATGTCTAATGGCTTTAAATCAGTGGATCAAATTCCAATAAATTCAATTCTCTCGAGATACAACGACCCCCGAAGAGAGCTAAATAACTCATTGAATTTTGGCAGCAAATCTTCTCTATTGAAATGCAAAATATTGAATTAAGTCTGAATGATGAACAATTAAATGCTCACACAAATCAGTTAGGACTTAATTGCTCAGAAACATCCAATATCTTTCGATTTAAAGTATTAAGGGAAAAGTTTGTGAAATAATTTTATACAGGTTTAACAACTTCTTAATTAAAGGCAAACAAATCTAATTTTAACAGACGGGCTATACAACTGATTTTACAGGGCAGTATTGAGGTTTTTATAGTAAAATCGGCTCCCAAGATTGTTTTCGAGTTTCGTAATGTAATTAAAAATGGAGTTAATAGTTAGGCATTTATCCATGTCATGGTTGAATGGATTTTCACTTCTTTCATATCTAACATTCTGATCAGATGCGTCAGGTCGTAATATTAAAGATTAAGTAACTGTAAGAGTATTTTTGCTCTAACTTTAGGTAATGTATGAGTATAAAGACCTTCATTTGTTTCGCTTATTTGGCGCATGATTGAGGAATTTCTGAAATGTTTGAAAATGTTTAATAAATTTGTTGTAAAGTAGGTATATCAAGACAATTGTATACAAAAGAAGAATATGTCGTAAAATTTATTCTTGTAAATATTTTCAAAATTCAAATTCAGAAGTTCCGTAAAAATATTATTTATAATTTGAATAATTGAAAAGGTTCATATTTTGGAATTATTATTAAGTTATATATTTCCAAACCAAATCGAACTTACTATTTTTGATTATTTGTCTTCAGGATATATTCCAAATTTTGGAAAGTTATTGCACCTTTTATGTCAATCACCACGCAAGCCTCTGTATTTCTTATTCTAAGTACAAGATTTTATTATAAAATTAGTAGAAAAATTTTTATACTAAAGATTTTGGATAAATGGATAGAAAAATACTAATAGATTAAGTCCTTCTAAAAATTTCTACGAGTTGAACAACAATACATATTTAGGTCCGAAATTTCTCTTTTAATTAGGAACTATGTGAGTTTTATCATTCATCTCGTATGTAATACAATAAACTGACGTTTACAAAAGAGATAGTTTGTTTTTTATTTAAATTTATTGAGACACATTTGTACCATTGAAAGAAATTTTTGAATAAGTGGCATGCTACTATAGAACTTCGAAGAAGCGTTGTTTATCCCTGTTTCACATATACATACGAATATGTATATCTGAGCATATCCCTTTCGCGTATTTGTATATTTAACATTTGATTATGTTATATCAGTGTTTCTATTTGTTATTTTTTTGCTTTCAATTAGTAATATGTAATTTTTTTGATATCCTCAATAACCTCGTTTTTTCATATCTATATATCTTCCTTTTTTATTTTCTCTCTCATCTTTCAAGTAAATAAATTGCAAAAGCAAAACCCATCCTAGATATATTTTACTATCTGGATATAGTGCTGTCTTAGCAACCTAAGTTTGGTGGATAATAAAGGAAATGTGACCAAGAGTGTGTGCTGTACGCATAATAAAAATAGATTATCATCAGCTGTCAGGCAATCGAGTCTTTGTCCAACACATAGGACATGCATATGACTTGGTCTTTGATAATATCTCTTTTATTGTTAGAGATATCAAATCTTACATCATGTAATACTAAAAAAGCTTCTTATCTAAACGTAGTGTTGCTTTTTTAAAAATTGAGTTGGTTTTGTTTCTACACTTTTTGACATTCATTTGTTCATATCAACAAGTTTAAAAGATAAATAAGGAAAAGTTCAATTATATAAAAATCGTTTTTCTAATTCTCATATTAAGATCTACATAAAAATTCCTAGTATACTCTAACTTTTCCTTATTTAATTATTTTCTATCATATTCTAGTTACAATTCCAGATAAGCTTAAATATTTTCAACTTTTGCAATGGTATACAATATTTGAACATGTTTTGAAAACAATTTAATTTTTACGAAGCAATCCCTGTACCTAATTTTAATGATATCAAAGATATTTACAGTTTCATCAGAAGTTTCATTTTATCAACTAACTTTAGTTGGTTTGGATTTTGATTAGACTTTGGCTTCTAAACACTACATTAGTTACACAAATTAATCAAGCTATAGATTACTAGTGTGAATTTTGTTGGATTTTTATCATGTGTGCAAAAGTTAAAATTTAACACATGTTTAATTTGATTGCTCCGTTGTCAACTGTGTTAAGTTAAAATTGTAACACCCTATCTAAATTGAAAATGATAAGTTCCATTATTTCCATCTAAATAATCTGGATTAGCGGTGACATTATATACAGGGTGTTTCTGAAATAAGTGCGCTCCGTGAAAAGAGGATAGAGGGCAAGAAAATGAGCAACTTTTAATAAGCAACTAATGGTCCAAAATAATACGTTTTAAATTAAAAAAAAAATCACATGAAGGTTTTAACAAATTTAAAGCCGTCCATGGTGCGGCATCCAGCTGTACCTTTGATATCGAAGTTGCCGTACTGCGAAAGCGCTGATGGCGGTTTTAACGGTTTAAATTTTGTGCTCGAAAATGCTGAAATTTATTGAAATCTCGTTTAAATGTTATACAAAATTAAACAAATAAACGAATTACTTATCAATAGAAGATATGCTCTAGAAAAATTGTTCAAAGTTGTTTCCATGTGCTAATAAACATGCTTCCAAACGACGGTCAAAATTAGTCCGCATACGTGTAAATACTCCCGGCGTTTGTCGAATTTCATTAGTTGCAGCGAAAATACGCTGTTGAAGATTGCTGCATCGACAATAGGCGTTCGGTATACATTTTATTTCATACACCCCCACACAAGAAAGTCCAGAGGGTTCATATGCGGACTTCGTGCTGGCCAACGTACAGGACCATTTCGTCCTACCCACCTTTCCGGAATGTTGGTATGTAAAAATTCACAAATTGCACGAGAAACTTGGGGAGGGGCACCATCATGCATGAAGAGCATTTGGGTATGGATTTATAAAGGGATACCTTCCAACAAATCTGGTAAGTCGTTTGTTAAAAACTCTAAATAGGCAGCACCATTTAAACGTGCAGGTAACAGTATTGGTCCGAGTAATCTGTTATCAAAAACACTCACCAGACCTTTACTGAAAACCAAACCGTTGCTGGAACCTAGGTCTCTGTACAACGTGAGGATTTGCATCACACCAATAGTGAATGTAGTATCTAGAAAAACAACATTCATCCCTTGCACCTTGCTTGTAAAATCCAGATCTTGTGCTATTTGATGTCGAAACCACTGGCAAAATTCCACACGGGACTGAAAATTATTGTTATTTAATACCTGAACCCTTTGTATATGATAGGGGTGTAATAATTGTATCCGTTTCACGCCACCCGGTATAAATATACCCACTAAAGTACTAAAGAACACACGACATTCCGACGTACCATCAGATTTACTTGTGGGAGTTACATGGAACGTCAGCCAATTAGAGAAGCGCTTGACGCATGTAGCGATTCCGAAGCATTCTGTAGGTTCACGTGCACAAGATGCACAGCATCGTCTTATATGTATGGTTAATTTCCTTAATTAATTTTCTCGGAAACAGAGGCATTTAGACCATCAATTGCTTAATAAACATTGCTCGTTTTCGTGCCCTCTATCACCCTTTCCAAGGAACGCACTTATTTCAGAAACACCCTGTATAGAGATGTATTATTAAAATCATTTTATAAATATAGATTTTACAGTGAATTAGTAAACGAATTAGGCCGTAAGTTTGGCTCGCCTTTGTGTAAAAACAATTTTTCTTAGATATTAATTTTTTATCTCGTTTTATCGGAATAGAATAGAACTTTGCTGCATTATGGTCGTACCCTGTATAATGTTACACAAGGTTTTTTTCCTTGTGTACCTCGCGAAGTTCTATAACCACCAACAGCAGACATGCTTAGTTCCGCTCTAGTAATGATTAAATCATTTGCAGGGCGACTTAGTTCAGATGAAACCCGTGCCTTCCGGCGGGGGCGGCTGTGAGCTAAAAGCCAAATCCGTGGAACTTCTGGTGTTGTTGCACGGATTAAGACATGAAAACCTTAATCCGCTCATAGGATGCCTGGCCGAGCCCCCCAGGGCCGCTTTGGTGTCCGAATACTGTGCGAGGGGATCACTCCAGGATGTACTTCAACAAGATGACATTAAACTGGATTGGTCCTTCCGGCTGAGCCTCCTAACGGATCTCGTTAGGGTAAGTGATATTTAGATTAGCCGTTGTTCATATAATAGATTCGGAAACTAGAAGTTATATTATTATGTGTACGAACATGCCCTCAAACCGAGAGGTCGTCTTAGAGCGTGATGCTGGGGTCACACAGAGCGATGCTGGCTATTTTAGCTATAAATGTAGCTACACAGAGTTACGTTAACGTCGATACACCAACGATATTTGATGTTAGCGGTAAAAGAGGTCAGTAATTTTTGAAAATGCTAATATAAAAGCCACAGAGTATTACCATCTCGTTTGCGGCTTACTTTAAAGCATGTTTCTCTAATATTAACATGAATTTTCCTGAGTTTAATGGTTCTAATAGTAGTAATATATTTTCTTTCTAATACATTAATGAACGTACAGCGACCTACTACCGGCAGCACACCTTTACGAGTATTTTAAAATACGTAATATTTTTGTATTTTGCATGTGTACTTCAGGTATAACAAATCTTAGAAAAGGATTCATCTACAGATGAGCTTGAGCTCATTTTTTGGGCTTTACCTTACATGGATTATAATAATAATAATAACAGGTTTTTATTGCAGCAAATAGTTATAACAAGGTTAAACAATATAAAATATAACTTAACATAATAATATACAAATATGCTGCAAAAGGCAGAGTTCGCATTCACGCAACATAAAGTTACATGCGTTCTTCCACTCAACCCCTAACTTATCACTAACATTACATTACATAACATGATTGGGTAGAACACTATTCACTACGACTACGACAACACATTGTGAAGTAACATATATTTAATTTTATTCTTAAAAGAAGCTGCGCATAATATCTTAATATCTGCCGAAATTTTATTATAGATCTTTGAAACATTATAAGTAAATGAAGATCGAAATAGAGTTGTTTTATATTGAGGTGTTGTTAAATTATTTTTATTATGTACATTACTTTCATGAACATCAGAGATAATTATTTTATGGTAAAAAATGCAACAATGCGCCAATCGACGTTGCTCCATATTCAACCAACCGAGTTGTTTCATATGACCAGAAACATGGTCAAACTTACGTAAGCCACAAACAAATCTTACACATGAATTCTGAACCAATTGCAAACGACGCTGCTCAATTTTGAAGATAGCAGGTCCATATACTACATCTGCATAATTGAGGTGAGATAAGACTAAAGATTCACATAAAATTTTTTTACACTTCTTATTTATGAGGTGTCGGCTGCCATAAAGTAGCTTTAAGCTGGTATAAGCCTTTTTAACAATTAAACTTACATGTGATTTATAACGTAAATCAAAATCTATGATTAATCCTAAATTCTTGGCACTAGTCGTTACTTCTAAAATATCGTTACCTACACATATAGCGATATCTTTAAGGTGTCTACTACAAGCAGATCTCCTACCGAAAAACTTTACTTTCGATTTTGTTGTACTTAAACCAAATTGTTCAGATATCTTCAACAATGCCTCCAAGTCCTGATTTATTCTCTCACACGCAATTTGTGTATCATTACCGCTGAACGAATAGTATAGTTGTGTATCGTCTGCATAAGAATGTGACTTACAAGACTTAAGTATTTTGCAAAATTCGGAAGTATATAAAATAAAAAGTAAAGGTCCAAGAATGGATCCTTGCGGAACTCCACAGCTAACTAACTTGAAGTTTGAAGAAGTATTATTTAAGAGAACAGATTGTGAGCGGCAATTTAAGTAATTATTTAACAAACAAGTTGCATTATTTGAAAAGCCTATGAAGTGCAATAATGCCAGTAACAGTTGATGGTTGATACGAATGGAATAATCCAAAAGTATGAGCACTGTTAATTTGTTATTGTCTACTTGTGTAAGTATGTCGTCAGTAACATGTGAGAGTGCAGTAGCACACCTGTGACCTGGGCGAAACCCAGATTGATGTATAGGTAGAATATTATTAGCATTAACGTACTGACGTATTTGATTTGCTAAGATTATTTCAAATACTTTAGACAACACACAAAGTAAACTGATGGGTGTCAAATCCGATAACTGCTCTGGATTATTAACTTTGGGGAGAGGAATGACAAGAGACCGTTTCCAAACTGAAGGATAAACATTATTCTCAATTCAAAAGTTAAAAATATGCAAATATGGCAATACGTATGGACAACAGTACAGTAGCATATCTAAACTTATGTTGTCCGGACCTAACGCTTTTGATTTTATTGAGAGCAGGGTTTGAAAATTTTAAAATTAGGCGTCATTTGAATAGTGAACGAATTATTAACATGTAAAGTGTTATACAAATAATTATTTAATATGTCAACATCAAGAACAGTATTTGCACTACTACAATTACTAGCAAAATAGTTATTAATTTCTTCAACATTACTTAAAGCCGCTGGCACTTGAGGGGTTGATTTATTATAAATATTCAAATTTCTAAACTCTCTCCACATATTTTTACTACTAGTTGTGCGTATTTTAAATTCAAGATAAGCCTTTTTTCCTTCTTAATTGCATAATTGAATTCATTTCTTAAGGATTTATAATAATCAAAATGTTGCATATTTTTTGTCCTTTTATACTTCGTGAGAGCTTTATCACGTAAAGTCATCATCAGTTTGATAGTGTCAGTTAACCATGGTGCTCTCCTTTTAGTAATTCTTACAGTTCTGATAGGAGCATGGATATCGAATAAACTCTGAATGAGCCTAAAGTATTAATTTTTTCATACATCGTATTCATTACAGGAATTGATCAAAATCTGTTATGTAAACATGATTATAAAAATTCTGAATGCTAAAATGTTTGTAGTCTGTGTAGGTGTAAAAAAAAGATTGAAATTTTGGCTTTGTATTACCAAAAGTGCAGTATGTTAGCCAGTGTCCACCAATATGTGTACAGTCCTTTACACCAGTATTTTTAATGTCCAAATGTGAAGAACATATAATTAAATCAATTAGTTTTGTTGCGTTCAAATTAGTAGGTTCACTAATTATTTGTTTGAGGTCAACTGAATTTAATATATTATTTAATAATTTTGTAGCAGAAGAATTGATTTCTAACACATCAATATTAAAATCACCAGCACACAATATATATTCATATTTAGGAGCAATAGAAGCAAGAACATTTTCAAATCCTGAAAGAAAATTAATAGTTGAAAAATTAGGCGGTTTGTTTACAGTACCTAGAGCAATAGATTTGTTGTTCATTTTTAAGGATACCCATATCTGCTCCGTTCCCTGAGTGTCCAAATTAGTTATTAAATTTGACTGAAAGGAATCTTTAATATAAATTGCCACACCTCCACCCCTACGCTGCAGTCTGTCCTCGCGATAAAGCTTATATCCTGCAAGCAATACACTGCTATCAACAATATTATGATTTAACCATGTTTCTGTGACAGATATTATATCGAATTTATCATATACTACTTCTTTAAAATCTGCAAAACTAGTCATTAGCGATCCCACATTGATATGACAAAACTTTACTGACATCATTAAAATATCCCATGAAAAACTAGAACTTAAACTAGTATATATAAACTAAATATAAATATAGACAGCTAAAATTTAATATAAAATTATATTATTAAACAAGAATTTGACAAGTATTATTAAATATGACAGCATACAAATACAATAACAAACAACATTGTGGAATTAACCAAACCGACAATACTCAATACACCAACTATTTAATTATGATTAATATGTGTGCACGTCAAATTAATATTTCAGTAAAAGATGTAACAAATTTGTGAGGTTAAGTAATTATTTTAGCAGGCTTATTTTAAACTGTACCAAAAGTACTTCTGGAAGCGCTTCCAGACTAATACAACTAGTAAATGAAATAATTTGAAATTGCGTTCATGTATTTATGTAAACATTGTTCAAAATCTGAGGGTTTTTCCTAAAATTTATATGCTCCAGTGACGAAGATACAGGGTATTGGTGGCATATTTTTCTAAATAAAATAGTACGCCACTGCTTTACGGCAACAATCATGATATTTTCGGATTCGTCTTTCAATTTTCTACAAATTACTACACTGTTGTTTTTCGAAAAAAGTCTGATTTTTTAAGTAAAACTTAAAAAACGAATTGAAAACACAAGTCGATATTCGAATAGAATGTGGTTTAAAATTACAAAGTAGGCTAATATAGCAACTTTGACATTCTGTTAATAATTTGATTATTAAAATATTATTTATAATTTCTGGATTGTTTGATTAATGTTTATAATGGAATATACCCACGCAGAGTACGCCGATATTTTTTTTATCCATGGATTTTGTAATGGAAACGCTTTAGCGGTTTGCTGAGAGTATCGACGTAGGTATGTTTCCCAACAGACGTCATCCCACACCAAAAGTTTCTTAGACATCTGCAATGCGAAATTGCCCAACGTCCTGGCGCTGGAGGTGATGGTGGAAGGCATTCAGCTGAAAAAGCAATAATGCAGTGCTGGATCAACCTACTATAAGTATTAGGCGGACCGCGAAACAGTTGCGGTATTCACAAAGTTTTGTTTGGAGAACTTTGCATCAGGAAGTTCTACATCCCTATCTTCTATCCCTATCATCCCTCCTATCGGCAGAATGTTCAATCTCTGTTACCCGGCGACGAGGTGCAACGGTGGATTTTTTGTTAATGGCTGTTAGAAATGAATATCCAAAATGTAGGTTTCTCCAATGTCATATTCTGGTTGAACGAATCACTTTCTACAAGGAATGGCATCGATGGAAGTGTCATTTTTAACGGCTCGCTATTTATGTAAGTATTGACACAACGTTTGAACGGGAATTCTTACCTAGCCCTACTAGGAAATCACGTCGAATATACTATTTTAGATGACATTCCCCTAGGAACGAGATAACTCATGTTACCAACACGAGGGAGCACCGCCGCATGTTAGCGGAAATGTAATTATATGGTTAAATTATCATTTCAGGCAAAGATGGATAGGCAGAAATGGACCTGTACATTGGCCTGCAAGATTACCGGATCTCAACCCACTGGATTTCTTTTTGTAAGGTGCTGTTAAACTGCTGGTATACAGTGAACAAATTAATACTCCTGAGCAGTTAGAAGAAAGAATAAATAATACTTTTCATCACATTCAAGCAACAGCATACATTTCGAAAGAATTACATTTTCGTTACCTACTAAAAAGATGTCGCTCCTGTGTTCGTGGAAATAGAAATATTTTTGAGCATTTACTCAAATAAACTCGTTAAAATGGTGACTAATGTTATGAATTTCTTTATTCGAATAAATAAGCGAATGATTAGTGTTTGTAATGTCATTTACTTAAAATGCTTTTTTCGAAAAACATAAGAGAGTAGTAATTTGTAGAAAATTGAAAGACGAATCCGAAAATCTTATGATTGCTACCGTAAAGCANTTAATGCAGTGCTGGATCAACCTACTATAAGTATTAGGCGGACCGCGAAACAGTTGCGGTATTCACAAAGTTTTGTTTGGAGAACTTTGCATCAGGAAGTTCTACATCCCTATCTTCTATCCCTATCATCCCTCCTATCGGCAGAATGTTCAATCTCTGTTACCCGGCGACGAGGTTCAACGGTGAATTTTTTGTTAATGGCTGTTAGAAATGAATATCCAAAATGTAGGTTTCTCCAATGTCATATTCTGGTTGAACGAATCACTTTCTACAAGGAATGGCATCGATGGAAGTGTCATTTTTAACGGCTCGCTATTTATGTAAGTATTGACACAACGTTTGAACGGGAATTCTTACCTAGCCCTACTAGGAAATCACGTCGAATATACTATTTTAGATGACATTCCCCTAGGAACGAGATAACTCATGTTACCAACACGAGGGAGCACCGCCGCATGTTAGCGGAAATGTAATTATATGGTTAAATTATCATTTCAGGCAAAGATGGATAGGCAGAAATGGACCTGTACATTGGCCTGCAAGATTACCGGATCTCAACCCACTGGATTTCTTTTTGTAAGGTGCTGTTAAACTGCTGGTATACAGTGAACAAATTAATACTCCTGAGCAGTTAGAAGAAAGAATAAATAATACTTTTCATCACATTCAAGCAACAGCATACATTTCGAAAGAATTACATTTTCGTTACCTACTAAAAAGATGTCGCTCCTGTGTTCGTGGAAATAGAAATATTTTTGAGCATTTACTCAAATAAACTCGTTAAAATGGTGACTAATGTTATGAATTTCTTTATTCGAATAAATAAGCGAATGATTAGTGTTTGTAATGTCATTTACTTAAAATGCTTTTTTCGAAAAACATAAGAGAGTAGTAATTTGTAGAAAATTGAAAGACGAATCCGAAAATCTTATGATTGCTACCGTAAAGCAGTGGCGTACTATTTTATTTAGAAAAATATTCCACTCTGTACCTCCGCCACTGGAGCTTCTAAATTTTAGGGGAAAGCCTCAGATTTTGGACAATATTTACATAAATACATGTGCGCAATTTCAAATTATTTCACTTATTAGTTTTTAAATTAATTAAAAGAATTTAAAATATTTTTTCAAGCTTAACACCTTATATATTTTTAACGAAGCGTCATAGATAAGAACTTTATACCAAAGACTCCCCTTAAAATTCATCAAAGAATACGAGGTTTCATTGTATATCAAATGTAGAAATAATGCAAACAACACTATCTCAAAAAAGTTTAAGGATTCAGGATATTCACACTACTTTGAAAAATGTCATCCTTCAACGTCTTTCATTTATTCTTCTTAAATTCAAAAATATGTAGCTTGCAAAAACATTGAAATAATGAAACCGAACGAATAATATTTTCTGTTGTGGATACAATACTTCGCCCATTAAACTTTTGTTCAATGGCAAACAACATTTCATTAACGTTAGTTTTTGTTTACGGATACACTTTTTGTGTTTATATCTAGTATTTATTTAAAAGCATTTATGCTTATGTGATCATTATTTGTAGATTTTGACCTAGGTCATACAAACCTTAATTACCCGAAAATTGCAATTCTAATTTTCATACTGCGTGTATACTAAAAGATAATTCAATTGAGGCTTAAACATTTTCCTAAACTTTCATAAGATACACCCCTCTATCTAATATTGTGGATAAGAACTACTTTGCGTACTAAAACCCCAACCCAACATTGTAATACCAAGCTGGTAGTAGCTGTAGTCCGCACAGTAGTTGTTTCTCACAATATAATTAGAATAACAACATTAAACAACTCCTTACGCGATATGATACGCCATTAGCGGATACAGATATTCCTGATTTTTTACCCTTTATATCTTTAAAACTGGCCATTTTCGGATGTTGGTCCGATGAGTACTTTTGTTTAGGATGTTATGAAATACAATATACTACATTTTCAGTCCATTCGACTGTACCGGCTTTTCCATTTGTTTTGTGTGGGCTCCTTTACCAGGGTTACCTGATGGAACAAATATTCTGATATAATATATATATATATAATTTGTCTGACATCTCTAAATGTAAAATAAGTTAAATGTTATTGTGATAAGTGGAAGACAGTGTATCTGTACCAAAATTACTATTATTATTATTAGCTTCATTAATTAGTAAATGATACATATTCAGTTTTCAATATTATTCCTAATAGCTTTCTTGAAATTGTTGTTTTAGGACAACCAAGAGAGACTATACACAGATATTGCCTCATCCTGTATATAGACGGTTAGTCAAAAGTATGGAAACCTCCAAATATCTCAGCGTGAAAGACTTTTTGAGGACAAAAGTTTCTGTATTTTTCACTTCGCATCGGATGGTAATCTTGACCTTGAGGTCAAGGTCAAGGTTCAAGGCCATATAAAGATCAAGTCGTTTTTTTAAATGGCGACTCTCTTTTTCAACCCTGGAAATGGAAAGGGTAGAAAATTCTGCATCCGAATATGATATTGACCGTGACCTCAAGCTCAATGGTCAAGGTCAGTACAAGTTCAAATGTCGATTTTTACTGTAATTTTTAACTACGGAATCAGAGGGAGTGACAGTGTTTGAGTAGATATTTGATGGTGTTCCTTAGTGACTTTGATCTTGAGCTCAAGGTCGAAAGAATATATCAAGGTCATATCGTTTTTTGGAGTCTCCTCCTTATTTACTCCTTATTTCGACGCTAGAATTGACGTTACCGATAGGAGAGCGTAGAATTCTACATGTTATTATGATCTTAAACGTAACCTTAAGGTCAATGGTCAAGGTCAGGTAAAAGTCAAATGATTAGTCCGGCTGTAATTTTTTATTTTCGACAATGGAATAGAAGGGACTCACAATTTTTTAGTGGTCGCAGATGGTCGAGTTAGCCTATGAAATCCTAACCTTAAAACTGAAAAATAATACAACTATTGAAGGCGAAAGTAGGAAACGGCCACTGAAGGCAAGGGGGCGGGGGAATGATTCGGTCATTCATGGCAAAATCGAAGATCGAGGTCACAAAGGAGTGCCATCAGGTAAGACTGTCACTCCTTCTGATTCCGTAGTTAAAAATAAAAAATTACAGTAAAAATCAACATTTGACTTTGAACTACCTTGACCATTGACCTTGAGGTCACGGTCAATATCATATTCGGATGCAGAATTTCCTGCTCTTTTTATTTCCGGAATCGAAAATGAGGGTCGCTATTTAAAAAAATCGACTTGATCCTGATATATACCTTGACCCTTGACTTTGACAAGGCCAAGGTTACTATCGGATGCGTTGTGAAAAATGTTGAGATTTTAGTACTTACCATTTATCCCAAGAATGCTTTCCCGCTGGGATTTTTGGGGTTTCCATAGTTTTGACTAACCCTGTATATTAACAGTGCCATATTTACTAATTATCACATTATTTAACTTACATCAATCATATAATATAATATTACTTGTGTGACAATTAATGGCCAAATGAAGGGAACTAAAATTAAACTAAACCAATACCACTAATGTAGTACTACGGAGAACTAATTAATTCGAATGTAACTTGCCAGTGAATTGTATTTGTGTATAATTATGAATGATTATGAATGATAGTTGTGGTCTCAATCGTAAAAGCTTTATTGAATATTGTAGACTTAGGACAATTAACAAAAACCGTTGAGTCAGGATACTATTCTCACACGCAAAAACTGTCATTTTCATAAAATTTGCCTATACGTTTCAATTATACAGGCTGAGTCGGGAGAATTGCACCAAATTTTAGGAATGATTTCATCACGTCAAAATAATAAGAAAAAACTTAAATGTTATTGTGCGATTTTTATTTGTATGTGACGTGACATATATTTCAATAAAAATGATAATTTATTGACATTTTATTAATTAGAACATTTTGATTAAATGTTCAAGAACACCACCATTAACCTCTAAACACTTTCTGCTTCGTTTACGAAGGGTGTCTGTAGCTTTCCTGATTGTTGCATATCCTTCTTTAATATCTAATAAATACATATATTCTATTATTAAATCTCATATATTTTTACTCTTTGGTATTAAGCTAACTACTTAATTAATTAATTAATTATAATACGTCGAATTAGTGTCTCTCGAGTGTTCAATCTAACTTTGTACAGGGTGATTCACTATAATTTGACCCCCCTTTTAACTTTTTTGTTTTAAGAGTTATAAAAAAATGTTAAATATAAAAGTTGCACGATTTTTTATGAATTTTTGAAAAATGATAGTAGAAAAACAAATGAAGTCCAAACAAAATGGCTGCGGATGTTAACTTTGTTAAGTTAAATAGAACACCCTGTATATTTTTACATATTTGGATAGAACGTTCTCTGTAGAGCATAGCCATAAGGGGTTTGTTGAGTCCATCTCTAACAATAAGCAAGATGCTTTTAAAAAACGAAAAGAAGTTTTTTTATTAAGAAAATAATACAACTTGTAATTGTTAGACCTCTTTCAGGCATTTCTGCATTTTTTCCAATTACATAAGGATTTACAGATTTAGTTATAATATACTTTGACAGATCGGACATTGATACGGTCTAAAAGGCGTATAGGTAATGTAACGAAATCTCACTAGTTAGGCCGTGATCGAGAGGTCTAATTACTCATGGACATTATATGGTAGATCGTGACAGTGACAGCTGGTAATGTCTTGACAACATTGTTATTGATTGACAGTATGTATTATTATTTAATTAAAATAGGTTACACAGAAGTAGAAAATTATTTAGAATTAAAATAGGGTATGGAGAAGAATTTTGCTCTATTTTAATTCCTATAATATTTCAATTTTCTACTTCTGTGTAACCCATTTTAATTAAATAATAATACAAACTGTCAAACAATGACATTAGCTGTCACTGTCACGGCCTACCATATAATATTGTCCATGAGTAATTAGGCCTCTCACAGCCTAATTAGTGATATTTAGTTAGAATACCTATACGCATTTTGGACCATATCAATGTAAATCCTTACGTAATTGGAAAAAGTCAGAAATGCATGAAAAAGGTTTAATAATTACAAGATGTCTTATTTTCTTAATAAAAAAAATTTTCTTTTCGTTTTTTAATAGTATCTCGCTTATTGTTAGCGATGGATCCAACAAAATCTACATGACTATGTTCGACAGGGAAGGTTCTATCCAAGTATGTAAACATATACAGGGTGTTCCATTTAACTTAACAAAGTTAACATCTGCGGCCATTTTGTTTGGACTTGATTTGTTTTTCTACTATCATTTTCGAAAAATTCATAAAAACTCGTGCAACTTTTATATTTAACATTTTTTATAACTCTTAAAACAAAAAAGTTAAAGGGGGGTTCAAAATATAGTGAATCACCCTGTACACTTAATTTTTTAACTAGTCCCATAAACAGTAATCTAGTGCTGTGAGGTCTGGAGATCTTGGAGGCTAACTCCACTATAAGAAAAAAAAAATTGGGCTTATTTTCACTCAATTTTTCTCAATAATGTATCACCCGATTGAGTGAAATTTTACTTTATTAGTATGAGTAAAATTTTATGAGTGAAACTATTAGTTTTCGTTCAAATATTATCAAAAATGTCTAAAAATTATTAAAATACCGGATATTTACCAAAAATGTACTCAATAATTTCACTCAATGGATTCACTCACATTCACAAAATAAGAAACTTACACATATACATTCTACGATTTTTTTTTCTCGTAGGCCCTTCAATAAACGTAAAAATTAATTAATTAATTAGTTAACAAATTTAACAAGGTAGATGCGATCGCGGTCCGTTCGGGGCTGAGCTGATCGCGGTCTTTTACAAAATCAGTCACATTTGGCAATCGTACACAAACAATCCTGCTCGCGCCCTTCTTTAAATATGTAGTTGAGGTATTGTTGTAGTAGTTAAAAAAATGAGTTATATGGAAGAGGAAGCTCGTCTCGATCGCATCACGGTCTCAGGAGATTTTTTGAAAAAGATCGGTGGAGAACGCGATGCGAGCGAAACGAGCTCGGGAATGTCTAGTGCGAATGCGTACATTATAAAACATGGGAAGGAAGTCCACCGCGCGCGATCGAGACTAGTACGGTTCGCGATGCGACAGGACAGCGACCGCCTTATGCGTCTTCTCCTTAAGGAGGTTTATCGGGTTCGGAGGTACGTCTAAAGTCTAACGAAAGTTTCTGTAGATTCGCTAGTGACTAAAGTAGTAAGCCTTTAGATTTGACAACGTTGCACTTGGCTGGAGCGCTAGGCTCGGCGTTCGCTCGCTCCCGTTCGATCATTCTGTTTGTTTGGACACCTGCGAATTTCAAATAATACGCTACGTCGAGACCGCTGCGTTGCCGCTATCACGCATATGGGGGATAAGTTAGTCAATGACATCAGTTTGAAGGAGAATTATTATAAATTATGTATTTTACAAGTACCTAATCGATTTCTACAAGCTGACATACGGTTCCTTAGATATTGCGGTTTCCTATTTATACAAGTTGCTGTGGAAATTGTTCGTTAATTGTTGCGCATTCTAAGTGGAAAGACCAAAACATTCTGCATTCTCATAAGACTCTGTACTAAATCGTGAAAAATTATTTTATTAATATCTCGTCTCTTAGGTATCCAAACTAGTCATAATTTTTTTTGATTCATATTAATAAGCTTATATTAATTTTTTTATGAATATTTGTTCGTCAATTCCAAATCAGACAAACCTCCTTAAAAGTACAAATAAATATTTAAAATATTAAACTTACCTATTCCAAAATTGTCAGAAGAGATAAAAATAAAACGTTTCACACACGGGAATGAACAATCAAACTTCTGCCTTCATTAAAACATAACTAACAAATGCGAAGACATAAACGCACCATACAAAGGGATACATGTTTCGATACTTGTATTGATATACTTATAGATTTCACGATATAATGGTTTCAGGGAAATTTCATCGGTATGAACTGGTGGTGATACAGGTTGAAGTAACACGTTCGGCCAGAGATACCTTAAATTTTTGTTTCAATCATGCACTGCAAAAATGCATTAATAATTTTTCGCTTACACGTTAAATTAACAGAAAAAGATACTTACTTATGCCTAATTTTACTAAATTCGGGAAAATTGCCTGGAATATAACAAAATGATTGTGAAACTTTAAATATAAATTTTCCAAAATATAATATATATTTCTTTTAATTTTATAAAACGTCATATAATTCAGCTAACAAAATGACGGGCAATATTAAGGAAAATTGCATTGATGAATATTACCTACATTGAAAATGTTCAGTTTTATTTTTTAGTGTAAAATTGCATAATGACATAATTCTCATAGGCATACTTATTTTCTTTTTGTGTCAAGTAACCTTTTACTGTAAAGTTATTTTTTTTTACTTGGTGCAATGTAGCATTTTTGGAAACGAATTGAGTAATAAGAACATGTTTATGCTTTTGCATTTCATATTTTCTTCTGATGTTGTCAAAACACTGGCACATCATTGTTATTAAGAATTTGGAATTTAAATCTTTAAATTTTGAAAACATTTAACTTAACAGTTATCTTGAATTTTGCAACTGGTTTCAAAATCCAAGTGCAGCGGATCCCAACTTTATTATCAAAGTGCTACAAACGAATCAGAGTGTTTTTTGCCGTATTTTGCCATTCATTTTCAATAGGTCGGTATGTACATACTACTCTTTGAAAAGCAATAAGTCACACAATAAAGTATACGCACTATAAACTGAATTATAAAATAATTAAAAAACAGTGAAAACGTTAACAATATTAAAATACTAAATATTAAAAAAAATTATCTAACATTCGAAAACAATTATTATCCTTATACATTTATTTTTATTAACAAATATAATACTTGTTGTGGTCAGGGGCGGTCTGAAAAGGGGTTTAAATAATGATTTGGAAATATGTATTTATTTCTTTAGCGTAAATATTATGCGTTTTAAGTTTTTTTAATCGTAGGTATTCTACCTACGCCCTATCTTCCTTTAAAATTATTGCCATTACTACTGAATCACCCTGTATAAAAAAATAACATTTTAAGGATTTTATTTTAATATTATATACTGAAACCAAGCTATTCTGTACTATTTAAAATAAAAATTTGGTATATTTTGATGGAAACTAAGTAGATATGTTAAATTCCAAGATTATTCTGTAATACCTAAAAAGGGAGATATTCTGGTAGTACGTACATACCTAATACAAAGTTTACAGTTGTTAATGATTAAACAATTTTCTATCTTCTGGTAGTACGTACATACCTACATACAAAGTTTACAGTTGTTAATGATTAAACAATTTTCTATCTGTTTGTCACGTCTTAGATTTCTTCTTGTTTTGAGAGATACATCGCTTCTTTCTTCAGAAGAAATTCTAAAACTATCGATTAAGTCCCCTGGCTGGTATTTATATTTACCATATGTCCTGATCCATGGCGTTGAGGTGCATCGTACTTGATCGTTTCAAAATTCCAAGTTGTTCTAACCCCTTATTCCAATTCTTCTGGATTTCTATTGTCTTTATGTAGTTTTGGTCAAAATCTTGTCTCTCTCACCATCAGAATTATGGTATCAATTAGATCTGTCGCGTACCCTGCCCTTTTCTCTGCATCTGATAATTTTTCTATGTTTTTATTCTTTGATTTGATTGACAATCGAATTTGCCATGAAAATCGAGCTCGCGAACGTGGTGTCAGATTTATCATATCTTTAGTAGTTTCTGAGAATCCTGAAATCCCATCGAAAATCGACCAGCCTGTACACTCCCCATATATATGGAATTCTGTATACACTGAAGATCTTTATTACAGCTCTTCTTCGGAAAAGCTAACCCAATCTTCCTTGACATGTTATGTCATAATATTGTGTTTCTTTAAGATGTGGCGTATGTAGCTAGGGCAGATAGGTCGTTGCTAGATATACCTCTTTTTCCTTATCCTTGGGTATTCTTCTGTTGATTATTTAGCATTCCTGTTTGCGTCAAATTTCCTCTAAGAGCAAATCGTGAGAGCTATAGTCCCTTATCCGGCTCGCAGATAGCACGTGCTGGATGTACTAATGTGTAATGTGTTCTTAGCTGGGTAATGACGAGACTCATCGTTCAGATACCTATTCGTATGGGTTGGCTCTCTGTAAACACTGCCTTAGTGTGCATCCGTTTTTCTCTCTTAACACATATAGGAACGGCAGGCTATAATTTTCTTTCACGGACATCAAATATTTCAAATAAATCTTAAAACAAAGTAATAAAATAAATATATGAAACGACCTGTTACCATTTCTTGGGTTCCACTTCCAATATCCATAAAACAATATTTTCCTTATTTTGTTAGGCCAGGGTTGTCATCACATACGGCTTATTTTTGCATATTTAATAGATCACACAAATTTTAATTTGATTTCTAAATCAAAGCATTTATTTTCAGGGGATGAAGTATCTACATTCGACTCCGATCCGCGTCCATGGATTTCTTTCGTCGAGAAATTGTGTAATCGACGCCCGATGGGTCCTTAAAGTAACTGATTATGGACTTCCTGCCTTTTACGAAGCTCAGGGTATCCAGCCACCGACGAAAACCGCANAAAATAACCAAAGTGTAGATGCAACCTTAAAACATGATTGTTTTAAAGAAATTGATTTGTTTTACATTATAATTTACTATGTTTTAATACATTATATTATATGTTTAAATTTAGGATGTATCTTTGATTCTAATACATTTTCTGAACATAAAATAGAATTGTTCCAAATACAAGAGTAATACTGAAATAAAGATATATGATCAAATTAAATAAATACTTCTTCATAAGAAACAATTGCTTTTAAAGAAATTTGTAGTTTATTATTAAAGATACGTTTTTATGTGTGTAGTTGAACAAAATGCTCTATTGGATTTTACTGGACAATACTTATACCTTTACTGCTAACCACGTTGATCTGAATCTACAATTTGAAATTATTTTTATGTTCGTGATCTCTTACTAAAAAAAATATAAATCTATATAAAAAAAATAAATGATGTTCGTTCGAAAGCGTATCACTTGAGAACGGCTGGACCGATTTGGCAATTTTTTTAATATTCGTAGTGGTCCGAATAAGGTTTTTAGGGTTTCTTTCCCTAATTGGAAAAGTTAACCAGAAAATTGGAAAAATCGGGAAAAACTGAAAGTATTTTTTTCTATAGGATTTTTGTATGAACTTATACCATACTGAATACCATAATTCACGATTCGAACGATGGTATGAGTAATAATTTTTTTGTTTTGTTCGTTATGGTTCTGGAAAAGTTCAGGAAAAAAAGTCGAGATAATTACAAACGAAAGTTGGATAATTTTTCTATGCACTCTCGATCATAACTGACGATAAGAAAGTCATATTTGGTTGATTCTTTTTTGTGTTGATGGAAATAACTCCGGGCTAACGTATATCAAATTTCCTATTGGCGTAGGTTCTTCTGAATGTACTCCTCGAATTGAATAACCATGGCCACAATCGTTAATAGACACGACGATCACTCAGAAAAACGCTTTTTTCTCATTTTTACTTTGTTTACACATTTTTTTTCACAAATTCACAAAACGATCACAAATTTATTGAAATTACAATATTATGCAATAGTTTTCAAAGTGTTTCTGTAGGATGTCAGTCCAATCAATGGATATATTCTTCTAATGCACTTTACTTGTTTTGATGTAGTGAAAGGTGTCGCCTATAAGAACCCAATCATTTTTTATTGCTTCTCGAAATAATCGCAGGAAGTTTTCCAAATAAAACTGCTCAGTCGTTGTTTGTGGGACAATTACGAGTAGGACCAGCTATGTTCGCGTATCAAGAAAAGACAATATGGCTAAAAAGTGTACACCTACATCCTTTTTTTGAAATTAAGCCTGTAAGGATTACTTTGTCTTTAAGTTAATGAAAATCCTTTGTTATTTCTACTATATCAGGTAATTCCTAGTAGATTCTGTCACATTCCATTAATTCCTTAGTAAAGCCTCCTACTTCCCAGTAGTATGCAGTTGAGTAAATATAAATTACAAATCCTTATACATCATTTGCATATTTTTACTTACACTCACCAACATTTTCAGAATTTTGTTGTCATTTTGTTTAAATATTTTCTTAACGTAAAATTCAGTGATAGTGTTTGGAAGACATCCGATTTAATAACTCTTGTTTACATTTGTGTCAGGTAATGAAACAAAAAAACTCGATTTTACTCCAAAACTGTATGTCCTACCGAAGTTTAAGAGTACCTCCCGTTTATAATTTTTAGAATAATTATTTATTATTTAGGATCTACTATTTTAACATAAAAATATAGGTTTTAATAGTGAAATAGTAGATCCTTAAAATTTTATTTATCTGTTCGGAGGTATGGAATAAAACCTCTGCTGCTCTCTGTAGCTCTCTTAACAAGCTTTTTTTATTGAACTTTTTTTTCTTATTTGAAGATAGAATCTAGTGAATAAGTTTAGCAAGCATTATAGGTAAGTGTATCTACAAAAAAAACACTATAAAAAATTAAAACTGAACAAGTAGGTCAAAGAAAATTAAAAAAAGTACCTACAAGAAGAATATATTCAACAGACATAAATATTCTTATGTAATATACAGGATGATTTCACTTTAAATATAGAAACTACAGGAATAAATTTATTACCAAAAAATAAGTAGAGTTTGTTCTATAAACTTTTTTCCTGGGGGACGCAGTATTCAAGATATAGTGTTTTCAAAAAGTTTACAAAAAAATTATATTTTCTGTTATATGATCATAATGCGATGACGGAATTGAATGAAATTTACTACAGCGTATACATTTAATTAGACCTTTTATTGAATGTATTGTTAACTGTAACCAGTGTCGTGCTAATAAAGGAGCCGCCCCATTTTCTCAAGAAAAAAATATGCCACTGGCGGTTTTTTCTAGACATAAGGTTACATTCAATAAAAGGTGTGAATACGCTGTTGGAAATTTGATTCAATTCCGTCAGGGCATTATGAAGATATGACAGAAAATATAATTTTTTTTATGAACTTTAGCCCTTATATCTCGAATAGCGCGTCTCTAAGGAAAAAAGTTTCTATAGCAAACTCTACTTGTTTTTCAGCAATTAATTTATTCCTGCAGTTTCTGTATTTAAAGAGAAATCACCTTATATATTGAATATAGTACGATTAAATACAGGGTGTTTCAGAAATAAGTGTTTTCTTGCAAGAAGGGCGTGAAAGTAAACAATTTTCATTAAGCAACATGTCATGTGTTCCACAAAATTAATCAAGAATTATTAAGCGAAACTTAGGCCGACCCTACATCGCCTCACTTAATTAATTGACTAAATTGTTTACAATGCAGTAACTAGATATGTCTTGCTTGCTTTCATCGACTGTAGATTGATTTATTTCAAAATGTCTTGTGTATGCAAATCGTTATCTTCAAAGACTATGACCCAATTTCAAAATGCTGATCAAAAATTGCGGGCCACCGCTAGAGTAAACTCAACATATGAGGGATGTGGACAAGAATGACCGCAATATGTCTTAAATTGGAACATTTTACACCTTGTCGAGAAATACCCCAGCGCGATATTGCACGTCAATTGGATGTTTCAAATACTACGGTGTAGGGTGTGTTACGGAAGCAATTACTACATACTCATCAAGTACAACGTCTGCAGGCTATGACTGTAGAATTTTGCCGCTTGTTTGGAGTTCCCAAGAAATATCCTTCCTGAATTATTAGTTGAAGTTCCGTTACGTACGCATGCAAACATAGTTTTTCATGAAGGATCGTGCTCCTCCGCATGTCTTTCCGACTGTTTATGACTTTTTACATAGCGCGTAGTCCTGATAAGATATAAACTATAGATTTTTTCGTTAAGGGAAGTATGAAAAACAAAGCGCGTCGAATGTTATTCTCGACACCGTGGTCTTCAACAGTTTATTTTGGCTACCGCCGATGAAATAAGATGCCTGGAGGCACGCATGCGAGATGACTTTCTCGACCGGTTAGAAGCATGTTTATTAGCTCATGGAAATGATGAAAGGTTGAAGATAATCTTTTACGGTTTTGGATGGACCATTTCCAATTAAAAATTTTGTTTTCTCAGACAGATCGGTTTCGAATTTATTTCGAATTTACATAAACCGTTTTAGCTGTTTGGATGCCTATACAGGCTGTTACAAATTCCCTTCTCACTACAGGGATCTCGGAAACGGTAAGAGGTACGAAGTAGCTTAAATGGGGGCAAAGTTGCGTAATCAGGGGCCCAACATTATGCCTCTAAAAAATCAAGGCTAACATGATTAGTTTTCGAAATATTTGAAAAAAACCCGAAATTTTGGAAATCCGTTTTTATTTAATTTCAGCCTTATTTGAAGCGAAAAAAGAAGAACACTTTCTCATGGGCTCGAATTAAAATAAAACATTATTAGAGTTTTATTTCCGTGTCCATAGTTATTTCTAGGCTTCTCGAGTGCTCAAAATTCAAACAAATTCCGATCTATTTTTTTTTTCATGAAATTCATACGAACACATTTGACATGCTCTTTCACAGTTGCAGTTACAGATAATATTACGCTGATCTTTATTTTTAACCTTTGCCAAACCGAAAATGTTTTTGAACATTTACTGAAATTTTTTAAAGAATAATATTCAGTTGGCGTTTTGGTTGATCATATGCATTTTTAAGAATTAATTTGTTATAATAAAATTAAAATTGTAATATCTAATTTTTCAATTTTGACGCAACAATTTATTGAGTTATGTATGACCAAGTGATGGTAATAGTTAATAATAATACCTAAATGTTTTATTGTAACGCGTGGTGGTAATAGTTTAAACAACTAGATGGATTTCGCAGGGTCTAACGACACTTACAGTGTACGATAATTCAATAAACAAAGAAATCTAAATAAAAAATTGAGATAAATTTGGAACGAATACACTGAAGATGAATTTTTCGAGATAAAACGTCTGAATCTGGATCGGGCTGAGGCAGTACAGTATTGGGGGCCATGAAGGCTTGCAAAAAATGTAATAAAATTTCTAGGGTCGTATTTAAAAAAATGAAGTTGATGATGGCCCTCAAGAGACGAAACGTTACATACAAAAATTGATTATGCCATTCGATAGAGGGCAAAAAGTGGCCTTGAGAAAGTGTTGTTCTTTTTTCAATATCACCTCAAACAAGGCTGAAATGAAACAGAAACGGATTTCCAAAATTTCGTTTTTTTTTTCAAATATTTCGAAAACTAATCATGTCAGCCTTGATTTTTTAGAGGCATAATGTTGGTCTCCTGATTACGCAACTTTGCCCACATTTAAACTATTTCGTAGTTCTTACCATTTCCGAGATTCCTGTAGTGATAAGCGAATTTGCAACAGCCTGTATACAGACATGTTTTTGGTAAGGGTGAGACGTAATCTATAAAATGTAATATCTTAAATATAAATGCTACTTAATTACGACTTTACTACTATTATCTACTATAGTTAATGCTTGCAAAGCATTGCATTAAACCTACTGATAGAAAGTGAGCCACTAATCTGTAGGCACTATGGAAGCTTAATTAGGCGGAAGAGGTATAAACTTTTTAACAATGTTATTGTGGAAAACAACTACTCCATAGGTTATATGCCCCGACTGGTATTGAATTATATCCTCAATATCTAGTAAATAACTAAGATCACTCAAGAGAGTCACCAAACATCACTACAAGTTTGGCCGTATTAAAGGCCTAGACATCAAGTAGCAATGACCATATGAAACGCACTTTACATATCGCACCCACACAGAAATTAATTATTATCTTCTTTTTGGTTCGTTTGAATTTATGTTCACCCATTAGGAATATGCATTATTTTTATAAATTTTATTATTAATTTTATACATTATTGGTCCTTGTCTCCTTCAAAGTACTCCCCTCCCCACTTTTCTCAGCGGTGTTTCCATTTCACGAACCAGTCTTGGATAGCTTCATGTGAAATGACTTTTAAAGTTAGTAAGGAGGGTGAGGGATGATAGCAATATGAAATTTGGCACAAAAATAATGAATTGACCTGACTGCGCAGGTGCATTGTGATGGTGCGAGAACCATGAGTTTTGTAGCCACAACTCTGGTCTCCTTTTCGGATTTTTTCATGTAACCATTGTAAAACGTCTTGATAGTACACACGGTTCACTTATTCACCTTCAGGCAGGAATTCAAAATGCAAAATTCGTAAACCGTAAACCCAGCTTTCATCCTTTCAATAAATGTTTCATCGTCATTGAATTGTTCAAGAAGTTGTCAACAAACGTCCACACGATTTTCTTTCTGTTGTTCGGTCGTCAAATGAGGAACCAATTTTGCTGCAATACGATGTTCAATTTTTCAATCAAAATTTCATGGCATGACCCATTTGAGATGCTAACTTCTTCTGCAATTTCTCTGACAGTCAGGGCGCTTTCACACTATTAAGCGAAAACACCACTTTTGTGGCGTTCTCAATGGTGATTGGTCAATTTTCTTAAATCGACATAGTCAAGGTCACTACGCTGAAAGTTGATTTAACTTTTTCGCGTAAACGTCAAAAAATAAGCGATCAGTCAGACCCATACATCATTTTAATTTTGTGTAACAAGTTTGTTTTATTATTATCTGAAAATTTTAACAATCGTGAAAATTTGGATTGGAGGAGGTGAGTTATAAGTATAGTCGAGGCAATGAAGCACTAAAAAGGCCAAAAGTTCGGAATTTTTTCCATAAAGACGGATCGGAATGCGGTTTTTTGCCCCCGAACAGCTGGAGCTCAAGAACGCCGATGAACGTAATCTCCGTGGGACTCTCCCACAAATCACGCGGGGAAGGAGAGAAACTCGGCGCCCGGGGGTTTTTTGGGTCGCTGAATTCAAATATGCCATCGTCGAACACCCCCGGACACTTGGTGCGCCCGAACCTGGACGTGGACGTCATCTCCGAGAATTTTCCTGACAAGATTGACAAAAACAACCCGAAAATCATTGTGGGGGCGTTTTTTGGGGCGCTTAATCTAAATTTCACGTCGAAAACGACCTCCTGTCTACCTGGTGCACCGTAGCCTGGGCCTGAACGTCGTCCCCGAGGGGTTTCCTCACACAATGGAAGAAGACGAACCTAAAATCGTTATGGGAGGTTTTTCGGGGCGCTGAATCCGCATTTCACGTCGAAAAGTACCCTCCCAACACCTGGTGCACCCGAACTTTTATCTTGACATCGACGTCATTCCCATGAATGTCAACCAAACCTGATGTCTTAGAGACCGACATCAATACTGCAATAGCAACACCGAAATCTGGACGCGGACCTCATCTCCGTGGGTTTTCCTCGCACAATTGAAAAAGACGAACCGAAAATCGATATGGGGGTGTTTTTGGGACGCTGAATCCGAATTCCACGTCGACAACGACCCCTGGGCCTGAACATCGTCTCCGAGAGTTTTCCAGACACGATCGCAAACACTAACCAAAAATCGTCTCATAATTTCACACATTCATTCATGGGAAACTCTCGCCTGGGGCCCTCGAAAAAGTTGATCCAATTTGATATTGAGTTACGTATTTAAAAATTAAAGATATTAATTAATAAGGGAAGGTAAAGTTACAGTTGGACTGTATTTGATTTGAGTTCAATAAAAAGTTTTCTAAACGCCAATTACATAAAAATTGACTTTCTATTAATTCTATTTCTTTCCTCCTCACATAATTTAACTAGAATCAACAATTCCACACAGCTGTTGCAGTATTGATGTCGGTCTCTAAGACATTAGGTTTGGTTGACATTCATGGGAATGACATCGTTGTCAAGATAAAAGTTCGGGTGCACCAGTTTTGGCAGGGTACTTTTCGACGTGAAATGCGGATTCAGCACCCCGAAAAACCTTCCATAACGATTTTGGGTTCGTCTTCTTCCATTGTTTGAGGAAACCCCTCGGAGACGACATTCAGGCTCAGGTGACGGTGCACCAGGTGGACAGGGGGTCGTTCTCGACGTGAATATGGATTAAGCGCCCCAAAAAACGCCCCTACGATGATTTTTGAGTTGTTCTTGGCGATCTTCTTAGGAAAATTCTCGGAGATGACGTCCACGTCCAGGTTCGGGCACACCAGGTGTCCGGGGGGTGTTCGACGATGGCATATTTGAATTCAGCAACCCAAAAAACCCCCGGACGCCGAGTTTCTCTCTTTCCCCGCGTGAATTGTGGGAGAGTCCCACGGAGATGACGTTCATCGGCGTTCCTGAGCCCCAGGTGTTCGGGGGGTCAATTTGAACATCATAATCGTGATCAGCGACCTCGAAAATCCCCCTAGTACTCGATTTGGGCCAATTTTGACTGTTATTTACAAAGGTTTGAAATCTTCCAAAAGGCGTTGCATTCAAAAAATGCATTTTTGGCTGCAGCAATGCAATTTCCGGTTTGTCAGAAACACAAAGTAGCCACATTTTTTACAAAAAATTTTCGGAAGAGAATGCAAAAAACCGCATTCCGATCCGTCTTTATAGAAAAAATTCCGGACTTTTGTGCTTCATTGCCTCGCCTAGTATTATAAATATTCCTTTTTCCAATTATTTTTCTAGAATTACAAGTGTGGCTACTGTGGTTGGTTATTAAATAGCTATTGCCAAAATTATAGGGACCACAAATGCTTCACTGCTTTCAATGAAAGCGTTTTCAATTACAAAACAACGTAACCTGAAATCTAATTATTTCGATTACGCGCGAATAGTGTGTAAGGTCACATATCTTGTGGTAAGGTGATAAGTTTTCATTTGGCGTTTACGTCAAACGCCGCGTTTCGGCGCAATAGTGTGAAAGCGCTTTCAATCGGCGATTTACAAGCACCAGAATTTTGACGTTGGAAGTCATTAGTTGAAGTCAAAGGCCTTCCTGGTTGAGGATCATCTTCAGTTGACTGACGATCACTTTTAAATAATGAAAACCAATCGTAATATTGCGTACGACCCAGAGCATCATCTCAGTAAGGTTGTTTGAAAAATTGAAACGTTTCCGTGAAAGTTTTCCCCAGTTTCACGCAAAATTTTACGTTGCATCGTAGTTCTAGAAAATCGTACATTTCAAAAATTGACACAAACACGTTGCATTCAAATAATAATATCATGAAAACTAAATGCAATATCAACAATCCAATACATGTGGTTACAGAGGTTATGCGCAACGCAGTGTTGCACCTGCATATCACTAAATATCTCCATTGGCACGTAATACAAAGTCTTTTGTTCTTCTAGTAGAACTTCTACAAATCACATGTTTATTACATATTTGTGTATATGTAAATGAGGCAACAAGAAAATGACAAATTTCATATTGGCGGTTTTGAATTATATTCCATTGTTCTGTTTTATTGTGCAAACGCACAATAAACTCGCAGTTGTCATTCTAGCACATATGATAGAAGATGATATATCCTCGATGGAATAAAGAAATTGACTAAAATTAATGGAATTTTTACGGTTAAATATCCTGGAATGACGTGGTCCGTTCCATTGTCAATTATTCCCGGCAAGTTGGGGCTTCGCCTATGACTATATTTGCAAATATTTTTTTCTGCTTTGAAAACGTAATTGATCGACTTTGCCAGCTTCATAACTGTGAGCAGTGTGTTTTAATATTAAGGTCGATACATTAAACGGGACGTTAATAAACTTGGTAGTTAAAGTGCAAGATTAAATCAATAAACCCACTTACTGACATGGAATGTGGCAAAATATTATCTCCTCGTACAGGCCTTAAGAGGTCTCCGACTTTACTCTGACCCACATTATAAATTATATACTATCTCTACTCAGGGGATAACCCTGGTTCATTTATTACAATCAGAATATATCATTTTGCAAGTTTCTTGTTGAATACAATTTACGCGATATATTTTAGATATTAAATGCTAAATATTTTACTACCCTAATAATTTAGGGATTTAAAATTGTTTCTGTTCTTCCTTGGTATTATTCGCCCTATGAATAGAAGTCACTTTTTCGTACATTTTATCAAATTTGGAATTAAATGTCCTTGATAAAACATTTGAAAAATATTTCAGAACTTTAGATGAATGGAATTGAATTGGAAGAAATACGCTTGAACAATAAAATTAATATTTATCTATCGATTTTTTTTTCTCACTTTAAAAATATATCTATAGTCAAAAGGTTCACAAATAGTTCAAATATATAATTCTTGAAATAATTCCATTTCTAATGCATACAAAAAAGTCAAATTCCTGTAACACGCCCTGACTTCCTCTAACAAAGTTATAAAGTTTTTTGTGCATCTGTTTATGACGATTAAATCATCGTCGTGGTCTGGTCCTCATAAAATATAGGGTGTTCTACAAGTTCTATGACAAACTTTGACAGATGGTAGCTCGGTTAATTTCAAACATTTTTGATTATATGAATCTGATTCGTTTTTGTTTAGAAGTTATAAACATTTAAAAAAATATATAATTTCATATTTTAACCAAGTAGCCTGATAAATAAAAATTAATTCTTCATTAACAAATCTTAAGACTATAAAAATTATTCAAAATGTCCACCCTGGGCTCGAATGCAAGTTCACATCCGCGAACTAAAGATTCCATCACTCGACGGATGAGATTTAGATCATTTCTTATCTGGTTAGCTGTATCCTGAATTTTTTCAAGTAACCGCCGACGGGTTGTGATTTCAACATGGTAGACGAGCTGCTTCAGATGTCCCCATAAATAATAATTCAATGGATTTAAATCTGGGGAATGCGGTGGCCATGCTATTGGACCTTGTTGACCTATCCATTTATTCGAGAAATAATCATTTAATCAAGTAGGTACTTGTCTTCCTCTGTGTGGTGGTACACCATCGTGCTGATACTACATACATATTTTCAACAATATTATGCCCTACGTCATCAATGAAATCAAAAATGTTTGTTTTCCTTTCTATACAGAACTGCATTTAAACGATTATTTAAAACAAGTACAGGCAGTAAATTATTGTTAAAAGTGCTTCCCCAAATGTTGACACTGAAACGTTGCTGAAATCGTCTTGATTTAATTGCATGCGGATTTTGTAACGCTTAGACATGTTTGTTATGATTATTATTTATGCTATCTCTAGTACAATAAGCTTCATCAAACCACATGACAAGCGAAATTATTCATTATGTGCATGTTGTTGAAGTAACCAGCAACAAAATTCTAATCGCTGAGGAGCATTTCCAGCATGTAGTGCTTGTATATTTTGGCGCTGAAACGGATGAAACATTTCTCTCTTCAATATACGCCATACAAAATTCGGTGATAAAAGATTACTTGCTATACGCTGAACACTAATTGAAGAGTTGTCAATGACAGTATCTATTATATCCTTTTAATTTTGTATATTTACTTTAGTAGGACGAAGTGTAGACGGCGTTTACACACGCTTAGGACAATGCCAAATGGTACAGGGTGGGCAACTCGAACAATTTCGCTAGACATACACAAAAATTAGTGTAATTTTACTCGTTTGAAATGTAATTTTGTCAACTTTGTCCTTTTCGGAGCCATTAATAGTGTAAGTAGACAATTATCACTTATAAGAACTTAAGGTGCATTTTTCTAAAAAAAATTGTTATGTAAGACATCGAAATTTTCACACCGTTGTTTAGATAATTATCACTGTCATCAATTTCGAACGAAAAAAATATGGGTTGTCATTTAAAAAAAAATTGTCATCGCTGCCGTAAGTGGATTATCGAAAAAAAAATTTTCCACGTAACAAGGTGCCCTGGATCAAATAAAAATCGACGGGTCTCATCGTTTTTCGAAAAAAAAATTGTTTAACGAAAATATGAATTTTATGCAGAACTTAAATTTTACAACTTATCTTCGATGTGCGTTTATAAAACCTGCAAGTAAATGGAAATTTAACAAGTCGTTCATTTTCATTAGACAGTGTTATTTGTCTACGTTAAACTATAGCAACACCAAATTCCTTGCCTTTAAGAAACTCTGTTATAATTTAAGATAACATGTTACAAACTATTTTATGTTGTACTTACCCGTTATTTACGAGTTTGCATTTGTTTCATGTTTCAAAACCTAAAAGACATCTGTCAGTTATATGTGTTTTTGTCTAATACTGACTCTTGTTTATAATAATTTTGCATAATTATTATTAAAAATGCCGACACAAAAGCGTCTTCAAAAAACAACAAAATTGCAATACGAGTATTTGCTAAAAATGGTCTTAATTCCTCAATAACATGCATGTTATATCTTAAAAGATAACGTTAACAACCCTGAAATAACATAACTGTTATTATGATAAAATGGGATACATACTCGGCCTGAATATCTGCATACTCTTCAGTTGTAAATAAATGCAATTTTTATTTGGAACTCTAACCCTAAGTATCAAATGAAGCAAATAATAATAATTTTTATAGCAACCATCATTTTTATTTATCAGGCTACTTTGATTGAAATATGAAGAACAAAAACGAATCAGACCTATGTTCATATAATAAAAAATGTTAACCCAACTACCATTTCACAAAGTTTGTCATAAAGCTTGTAGAACATCCTGTATAATTCACTAGAAATGCAACTCTTACTTCAAAATTATTTTCTGTAGCGACATGTTGGAATAAAGTGGTACCCTATTAGACGAAATAGAGTTTCAGTTTCCAAGAAAAGTTAGTTTCTGTTAGTTTTTTATAAAATTTCCAAATATTCTCAGTTTTACCGCCAAAGCAATAGTCACGTGACATACTGTTTAAAGTTGCTAAAGATGCAGATTCTCTAATCCTCCTCCTCCTATGTATATAACGATCACTGAATAGCTAAATATCTACCTACCTAACTAAATGCGCTTACAGTAGTGCAAGTATTTTTTTCCAAATAAAATAGTTAAGCGTTGGTATAATAATTTCACATCAGCCAATAAAAATGATAAGTCAATTTAAAGTGATTTAATGAAAGTATGAATATTTAGATACTACACATGAGGCTTTTATTTGACCTCACCTAAACTCCATAAATCGTTGTTTAAATCCATCAAATTCGGAGCAAAACATTGCTACTGAAATGTTGACACAATTTATTTCTGGCACATACTATACATTTATATTTTGTTTGTTTTTAAAGAAGTATATTTGTAAAATTACTAATTTATGACATCGTTATTTTCAAAATATTATTTTTTGTTAAACTTCTAAAATAAAGATTTCATCGCGAACAACTAAACTATACAATATTTATATAAAGTTTATTCTTATTTTACGCAAATATCTACTTTGTGAAAAAAAATCAGAAATACTTAAAGCTCAAAAAAGAAACCATTGCACCGATTCTATCTACCTACCACCTACCTCATCCATGGAATATAAAATATAACACTATATGACTGTATGGATTTGTATTATCACAATTTTTCACATCATATCCTCCATATCGCATTCTTAATACTTCTGTATCCAGCACGACCGTATGCAGGACGATAGGTGTGCATCCGAATATTATAAATGTCATTTCTAATCTTAAGGTCTCTTTAGATATTTGCTGTTGACAAGGCAGTCCTGTACATATTGAATTACTAAAGATTGCTTAAGATTTTGCCCTTAACTGTTTAACCATAATCGTTTTCAGTATACAGGGCATCTCTAAATTCGATTGTAAAACTTCCACACGGTGTTCTTTTGTCAAAATTAACACAACACATTAAATGAACTAGGGTCAATTCAAACTCCTTATTAGGATATAGCAGCTTAAGCTTTTTGAATTAAAATCAGTAGGTACCAAATTTAGTATACGTTTCTGTCCAATGACGACTGACTCTTGTACATGATCACTTTTTCACATCCACCTTCACAAAAATAATAATGACCTATTTTGTCTTTCACAAAGTGCATACAAGAGGGATGACTGATGATAAATGAAAACATTATTGCGTTTACTGAAGGCGCTTACTGAAAAAAATGTTCATTTTTATATAGAAATATTTCTAAGCACTATTAAGGACTATTTAAAACCCGAATGGCTGTAGGTATTAAATCTCGACATTACATAAAACACCTCCATCATGGTTGATTGTACGAAGGCTGTTATGCATGAATGTCTTACCGATCTAAATGTGGATAATACTGGAACTGCATCTGAAATTTTCTCTTTTGGAATTGAAATTTCTGCGTTTCTTCTTGAACTGTACTTTTGCACATTAGTCGATTCACATCGCATACAAATTCAACCATTCTGTCTTGCTATCTACCTACACGCATGTAAATATGTTTATACACAAAGCGGAAGCCAGCAGGGTGTAGTTGATATGCGTGACAATTCTAGCCGTATGCAACGAAGAGAAACCTTTCGACTTTCTAGATAAATAAGTAAATATTTAAAATAGTAGATCAATGTTATCACTGTTATCGTTTGTGGGATTCTTAAATAAAGTTTACCTTACTAAATTAAATAGTTTTTTCTCGTTTTGTAATTGCAGTAATTGTGTTGATACCAAATTGCTGTCTTTTCACATACCAGGTGTGTTCCAAAGTAAGCGAGACTTTTCAAAAATAGGTATTTCTAGTGATACCTACCATCTATTGGCAATTATATGTGTTGGAAAGGTTGATCCTTCACTGATATACTGTCAAAATTTCATGACATTTGGATGAATAGAAGCGGAGTTATTGCGTCTGAAGTGACAGTATGTTTGTGTCATTGATACAAAAATGAGCATCGAACAAAGAGCTAATATTAAGTTTTATCTTAAACTTGGTAAAACTTTTTCCGAAACGTTTCAATTGTTGAACCGAGTTTATGGTGATTATTGTTTATTCCGTGGCGGAGTTTATAAGTAATATACGCGGTTTAGAAACTGTCGTGAGGACATAAATAATGAGCAACATGTTGGCCAACAGAAATCCATGATCGCAGATTCCATCGAAACTGTTCGTAAATTCATAAAAAATCAGCCAAAATCTTAATTAAAATTCATGGAATTAGAATTGGGCATTTCAAAAACATCAACTTTGTCCGAACATTTGGCACCGAAAGGTGTGTGAACGATTTGTTCCACACAAGTTCACTGACGATCAAAAATTGCTCAGAATTTAACATTCGAAGTACATTATCAACAAGGCCAAAAAGGGCAAAAACCTCCTTTACAGCATTGTGACTGGTGATTAAACGTTTTCAATGTGATCCGGAAACCAAACGCCAAAGTGCCGAGTGGAAGGGTATTCGATTGCAATGGTATTGTCCACAAAGAGTTCATTCCACCGGACCAAATTGTTAATGCACAATAATTCTATCTTGGTGTATTGAAGCGTTTGATGCATCATATTCGTCGTATTCGGCCAATATATCGCGCAGAAGGAAGTTGGCGTTTGTGGCACGATAATCCGTCATCTTATCGATCGATATTTTTTACCGTTTCTTTTTTTGACTAAAAATCGCATTTTAATCGTCAACCACTCCCCATATTCGTCTGATTTGGCATCGTGCGACTTTTACTTTTTCGGAAAAATCCATTTGCCGATGAAGGAAAGGAAAGCATTTTGTGGACGTAGACAACTTGAAGTACATTTGACACGCTTTTGGACCGTGCAAATCGCTGTATTGTGTCGGAAAAGGACCTGTATAATAAAAAATATATATTTTTTAACACCCTGTGGATGTTTGCTTATTTAATTTCTTATTGTTACCATGACAGATCTGTCTCTAATAGTAATAAATACATTATAAGAAAATATCTTATATCACTGTAATTTTAAGAAGTGTTTTAATTAAGTAAATAAAAATATATTAGATATTCCGTTATATGAAGTTATACCTGAAAAAATTACATTCTAACGACAGATGTAGCATCTTGTTTTAATTCCAAATGTTAAACACATCAAACCACCCTACGTAGTTGGGAGACTATGTAGTTAAAAAAATGACATCCTTTACAGTGCTGTCAGAATATTTGTCTTCAATTGGCACACATTTACTGTTCACATTTTTATAAAAGCACCAACCAAAGCTACCAAGGTTTGGTTAATTTTCATAAAATAAAAATTTAAAAAAATAATAATTCAGTCAGAATGTTTGACGTCACACAAAGAGGTTTCATGACTGAAAGCTATCATGTACAATTTTTCCAGACATTAAATAATAATTTGGGAAAATATTTGTCTGTTATTCCCTCGGACGGATACTTATAGTTTTTAAAACTTTCGAAGAATTGGAGTGTTACGAAAGCACAGTCAAGTGATGACTGCCCGTAGTGTATAGTGTTTGAATAAAAATCAATCATAACAACATTAATTTTATTTCCGTCTCCTTTTTGCTTGATATTGTTATACGGGGCGTTCTCAAAGTTGAGTCATTTATTTTAACAACTGGTATAACTAATAAAAAGAAGTCAATTTACCAAAAATCGTTTATATAAAAGTGATCAAATAAAGCAATTATTACCTAACAATTATTTAAAAAAATTTAAATTTAAAAACTAATACAAACCTGATTTATTGTCATTTTCGACCACTCTGTTGTAAAAACATAAATTGTTTGTCTAATACTGGTATTGGGTATGCCTTTTTTTGTAGTTGCACGGTTTTGAGTGCGCTTTTCGATTTAACAGTGCTAAATAATTCGTACAATAGTGCGTGATATTATTTTTGATTTATGGGTGTTTTGTGCAATAAAAATGGCACATTATGAACACAATGAACTAGTGGGCATAATATTAACTTACAGAGTATCAACAAAATGCAGCCGCAGCTTGTACGCGGAAAGATTTCTTTTACGAAATCATCCGGCTCCGCGGATGTTTGTAAATTTAGTTATAATACTCCGCGACACAAGGTATTTAAAGAAGGAAGGAACGATGAGGTTCCGCTGGAAGATAAATTGTTTATTTACTAACACGGACTTAGTGCTCGTTGTTGGGTCGTTTTAGATAATTTCTAAAATTTCTTCCTCGATCTCCATCATTTCGCGTGGAGGAGGTTTTCCAGCGTGACCTCCTCGTTGTTCATTTAAATATCCTCTGTCACAGAGTCTTATAACTAAAACGAACATCCGCAGAGCCGGATAATTTTGTAAAGGAAATCTATCCGCGTACAAGCGACATGCTGCGGCTGCATTTTGCTGATACTCCCTGTAAGTTAATATTATGTCCACTAGTTCATTGTTTTCATAAACATGTGACATTTTTATTGCACAAAACACCCACAAATCGAAAATAATATCACGCACTACTGTACGAATTATTTAGCACTGTCAAATCGAAAAGCGTACTCAAAATCATGCAACTACAAAAAAAAAAGACATACTCAGTAGCAGTAGTAAACAGACAATTTATGTTTTTACAACGGAGTGGTCGAAAGTGACAATAAATCAGGTTTGTATTAGAAAGTTTTTAAATTTAAATTTTTTAAAATAATTGTTAATAATTGCTTTATTTGGCCATTTTTATATAAACGATTTTTGATAAATTGACTTCTTTTTACGAGTTCTACCAGCTGTTAAAATAAATGACTCAATTTTCAAAACACTCTGTATATACAATAAAGCTTAGGACACATTACCAAGACGATTCTGATGTGTATACAGGGTGTATTTAAATGAAGGTGCACAAATGCCAGATATTCCTTAATAAGTTGATGTAACCTTACATACCTATATCCCAAGTTGCATAGTAAAAAGGATTTCAGGGTGTGGTTTTTCCTGATAAGTTCTAAAGTTTTAGTCAGACATGTTTAAAATTTTCTAGCGATAGATTTTTTCAGGGTGTCTTAACTTTATTGTCAGCCCTCATATAGGCACAGTAACAAAATTTAGTAACAAAATATAAAATATTGAACTTTTTTGAACAAAAAAAGTATACTTGAAAATGGCTAAAGTCAACCGTTGGGGACATTTTCGTTAACAAATTCAGAACATATTGCCTTACAGCATTTATACTTAGTACGGATATTTGTGTATCGGTAATACATATTTTAAAATTAATAGTGTCTATTAACTTGGTGTATGCAGGCATTGCCTGCAGAGGGCGCCACAGCCAAAAATAATATATTATTCCTCCCATCCTGAAAAAATTTCGGGCTAGAAAATTTGAAACATGTCTGACTGAAACTTGAGAAATTATTAAGGAACAAACATTTCTGATGGTGCTACCCAAAGAGAGTAGCATCATCAGATTACACATGTCATAAAACTCTTGTGTACTAAATTTAGTGATTCTCATACAACAGGGTTTTGAAATATAAAAAAAGATTATTCTTTGGGGCGGATTTCAGGGGGCTGTAACTCCGAAAAAGGGGGCCACTTGACAAAAATAAAAAATACGGGTGCCCTAAATTTGTCTTAAGAATCTATGACCAAATTTTGTTTCATTAGTTTCAGGACACCCCGGATAGGTAACTGAAATTGCAATAAAAAGGGTACTATATAGAAAAGTGGACAATCCGCATTTCCAAATGAGCATATGGGATGAAAGAGAAATGTTAGCTATTATTGCAATATAGTGTAACCTGAGAGATTATTTCTTTAATTATCTACCTTTAATTAATTATCTATTTAATTCTCGAAAGAGTTACTACTTAATTCTCGAAAGAGTTACTATTTAATTCTCGAAAGAGTTACTATTTAATTCTCGAAAGAGTTACTATTTAATTCTCGAAAGGGAGTTTATTATCATTAGATATACTTTAATTGACACGTGGGAACTTAGAAATGTTGTATGTTCAGAAAATTACTTCCAAGCACTTACCCTTTCATTGTTTACGTGGGATGTAATCCAGTGGCTGGCTATGCAGGGTAGCACTGAAGTTGGAGAAACAAAAGGAAACACAAAACTTCCAGGAAGGGTTTTATTAACAATAAACAAAACAAACAAACAAAATAAAAACACAACGGCTCGACGACATTATTAATTAATTGATTCAATCGCGACAGCGTACCGAGATTCAGGGAATGCGCGCTCTATACAAAATTTGGAAAAAACTATCAAAATTAATTAAGTAGCCCGAGACTGTAAAGTTAATAATTAGTCTGCTCAATGAGAAACCTAAGAACGAACTGCCGTTTTCTTGCAGATCCTTCTCGAATTCCACAATTCGCTTTGACCACGCCCATTTCTTGGGTCCAGAAGTTTCGGTTCTTATCTTATTGGCGGGGACCTGAATATCGGGATGCTTTAATAATTATCTAATTGACTGAATTTACATTTATAACAATAATTATATGACTTACTAGTAACCCTAGCCTTCCCCTATGACTCCGCGTAGCAATTACGGGACGGATTAGTCGATTTCATTTAATCTACTCTTATAGCTAGGAAAAATCCGTCAAAAAAAACCAGCTGCTTAGGTATACTCTCTTTTCGAATTACTATCAATTTTACAATATAATTTAATTCTAATTTGGAATCTCCACGCCCTTCTCGTGGTTTCGCGCGTTATTAAATGTCGATTTTTTCCTCATACTAGACGCTTAACGCATGGCCCCGACTCTAAGCGAACTTGTTAACATAATGGCAAATTTCTCCGAAGGACTACCTGCTTGAAAGTCCTCAACTTCCGATAATTTGTGACGACTGAAATATCTTACTTTCCGTTCCGGGAACTAATAAATAAATGACCGCGCGTCCCGGCTTTTGTTACAATAGCTTTCTCTCCATAGTACTGAAATTATCCACTAAGCGTAAAGATGCGAATGTTTCGTATATAAAATTAGTACTTTCATTCCGTTTCAATAAGTAGTGGCTTCTTCTGTAAGTAATTGAAGAAAAAATTTTTGATAAAAACGTCGGCTGATATTTAACATTCCGACAGTTCTCTAAGTTTACCAAATATCATCAATCCGCGGTTTGTCATGTTTAAATGTTTTTTTTTTAAATTTTTTTCTAAAAAATTCGTATGAAATGGAGTTAAACAATGTTCTTCGATACCAGAAATCTAGATATGCAAAAGATACAGATAAGATTCCTAACTACTTATATTCCGGGAAACAACTACTCTATGCCTCTAGCATTGAATTTCACCAGCAATATCTATTAAATACAGAGCATTCATAAATGTTTATAAGTTACGTGACCGCCAAGCTTAGGAAACCCAACATTGCACAACTGGTACTGGTAACGAAAAATCACTAAATCTTGGCGTCACTGATATTAATGATTCGTTTACAATGAACAGTAACAAACCGTTACGCCTACGCTCGAGGTAATACGATCGCTGATCGGTGGTTGAATAGAATCTCGTGAAAAATAACACCAATCAAAGCTGGTGTAACAGAATGTTGTGTTTTGTTTGCCGAAATTTAATTGCCAATGCGAAGAAAATGAAATTACTGTTCCAAACAAAGTTACTGGTCTCGTGGCTTGTGATCATTTATGAAGGCTCTATAGCTAATAATAAATAATTATTTAAAATGGCAACTAAAATGATATGTCTATCTAATAAAATTTTAAAATACATACCTTATATACTGAAATTTTTAAATAATGTAGTCATTCAGAGAATATCTTGTTACTTTCACTTTCTTAACATCACAAAGTCCAACACGTAAAATATTACATATATAGGAAAAACGACATCTTGAAATGACGGTGTTACAACTGTTAACATATATTCTGTCATTAGCTGTCGTATTTTTATTTTCTTTTAAAGGTACCTACTGCTCTAATTCAAAAATATTATCTTAAAAAAAAGAAAATTAAGTGAAGTCAAACAATGTTATTTGATACCATAAATCTAGGTATACTTAATGTATATAAAGTATACTTACAGTATTCTAAAAAATGATAAAGTAGATTTTTAAAAATGTTAATACTTTACTTTTAAAATTTAAATTCAAAGTTGAATGGCGCGCAAATAGATATGAGCGCGTTGACCAGATGGCGTGCGATGAGGAGTGCGCACAAAAGGTCAGTCAGTAGTAGTAAGATGATAGAGCAGAAGCAACTGGTTACAGTAAAAATGTAAAAGCTCCTTCGGGTATTCAATAGCAAATTAAAAGGTTAAGGAAGACTGTTTGTGTTTTCTTTAATATAAAGCCAACACGAGAATCTCTATAAGTTAATAATATGATGGTTTAAGTTGCTCATCTAGCCGTTTTGCTATTTCATAATTTCTGCCATGCATCATCAAAATTACCTACACAGTATATGTATGTAGATTTTCTTAAAGCTTTTCTGTTCTGTGTCATATGCTTGTTGTACAGGGTGGGCAAATAAGCGAGGTAAGCGGCTGTATCTCAGAAACTAATGATCGTAGAGAGCTACGGTAAAATATTTTATAGGTAAAGTGGGCAAGGGAAAATGCTGGAAATTATTTTCAAGTTTCCAAGATGGCCGCCAGTGGGCGTTTCCACCATCTTGAATTACATAAAGTTACGTTTCTCGCGATTTTCCCCAATGAATGTAACAAAAAAGTATTTGCGTTTTAATGTTAACTTAAAGTCGAATATTTTTTGTAAAAACAATTTTTCTCTATCTTTCGAAATAAAGTGGTGGGGGGTATTTGAATGTTGTTTTAAATAAATGCCTGTAACTTCGAAACGGCTTAATGGATTTGGATAAATTTGGTATCATTGAAAAGAGCATTTCTTGGGCTTTTAGGTTTCTCGTAATCATGACAGTTGCGACCTACACGGCCGCCGATAGAGGGCGTTATTCGATATTATAACCAAAATATTGGATTTTCTCAAAAAATTTAAATGCGATGATATGACTTTTTTTAGACTAGAAAATAGACAAATGACCAACCAATAAGCCTGCGCAAACCGCATCTTAATATCTTTTTCCTAACTCAAATTATTAAAAAAAAAACTAAACCAGGAAAATTCATATATCCCCATTTAAAAATGCATCGGTTGCTTTCGATAAGAAGGCAAGTAGTAGGCCATGGAAATAAAAGACAAACTCCTCTCTAAAATATTCACAAGAAATGTCAGTTTATTTAGTGCTGTGATTTTAAGTCGCACGTTTTCGTATTTATAAGCGATTTTCCTTTTAAATAAAGTTGTGGTCCTGAAAAGGACCGATTTTGAAAAAAGATTAATGCCTTCTGTGTTCAAATTGCCTTCCGTCATATTCCACACATTGTTCCAGTCTTTCTTGAGTCGACAGAACCGCAGCCTCGATTTCTACCGCTGATAGTTGACGAATTGAGTTTCGAATTCTGTTTTCCATATCCATTCGTGTTGTTGGTGGAGTTTGAAAAACAATGTCTTTTAAGCGTCCCCACAAGTAAAAATCAAGACATGTCAAGTCCGGAGATCTTGCCGGCCAAGGAAATAGGCTTCCCCTTCCTATCCAGCGTTCTCGAAAGGTCCCGTTAATATGGTTTCGGACATTAATTGAATAATGTGCCGGACAACCATCTAATTGCAGAAACATAGTTCTCCTAGTTTCGAGTGGCACATCTTCCAACAAAATTGGCAAGTCGTTGATCAAAAACTCTAAGAAGCGGTTACCAGTTAAAGCTTGATCAAAAAAATAAGGTCCAATAATTCTGTCCCCAATGATACCGCACCACACATTTAGGCTCCAGCGTCCCTGGTGCTGCACTTCTCTTAACCAATGCGGATTTTCAGCGGACCAATAATGCATATTATGACGGTTTACTCTACCATCACTACTAAAGGTAGCCTCGTCGGTCCAGAGAATTTCCGTTAAGAAATTTCTGTTTTCCTCAAGCATGCCTAGCATCCATTGACAATAATTTAATCTATTATCGAAATCTTGTTCATTTAGCGCCTGGTGCAAAACTATGTGGTAAGGATGTAATCTAAAAGTAAAAAACAACATATGCGTAAAAATAATATAATCAGAATAACACTGAATTGTGTATTTGAGAGTATGTGCTAAGATACTTGGAATAAGATAAAATTATTTACCTATAATCTTTCAAAATATTTCTAACAGTTGTTCGTGCTATTCCCAAGTCTAGAGACAATGTTCTAGTTCCTACATGTCTATCAAATTCTATGTAAGCCAAGACATTGATAATGTTTTCTTCGGTCCTTCCATTGCGACGCCTGCGACGTTTAGGACGACGAAAACTTCCAGTATCGCGTAATCGCTGTACCAAGCGCGGAAACATTCTTCTCCCGTAATGACGGCGATCTGGATACCGTGCCGCGTACTGTCTTGCAGCTATAGCTGCATTTTGAAAACACTCGAAATAAATCGCAATCATGTCAACGGCTTCATTATTTGTGAGAGGCATTTTGATTAAAAAGTACTCAAATTATACGCAATCAACAATATTAGGCTGCGTGTGACAAAAGTTTGACGTTACTTGGCAATATTTTTGTTAGGCGATTGTCGTGTCCATGGCCTACTACTTGCCTTCTTATCGAAAGCAACCGATGCATTTTTAAATGGGGATATATGAATTTTCCTGGTTTAGTATTTTTTTAAATAATTTGAGTTAGGAAAAAGATATTAAGATGCGGTTTGCGCAGGCTTATTGGTTGGTCATTTGTCTATTTTCTAGTCTAAAAAAAGTCATATCATCGCATTTAAATTTTTTGAGAAAATCCAATATTTTGGTTATAATATCGAATAACGCCCTCTATCGGCGGCCGTGTAGGTCGCAACTGTCATGATTACGAGAAACCTAAAAGCCCAAGAAATGCTCTTTTCAATGATACCAAATTTATCCAAATCCATTAAGCCGTTTCGAAGTTACAGGCATTTATTTCAAACAACATTCAAATACCCCCCACCACTTTATTTCGAAAGATAGAGAAAAATTGTTTTTACAAAAAATGTTCGACTTTAAGTTAACATTAAAACGCAAATACTTTTTTGTTACATTCATTGGGGAAAATCGTGAGAAACGTAACTTTATGTAATTCAATATGGTGGAAACGCCCACTGGCGGCCATCTTGGAAACTTGAAAATAATTTCCAGCATTTTCCCTTGCCCACTTTACCTATAAAATATTTTACCGGAGCTCTCTACAATCACTAGTTTCTGAGATACAGCCGCTTACCTCGCTTATTTGCCCACCCTGTACATACTGATGCCATGCAACGACGCGACGTGAGGACAGGACTCAAAATATTACAGTAGATATTTCTACAACACGTATATATCCTATGATTAAGTAGAGCTTTGTGGCTGTAGTATAAAGTTAAAATAAAAGTGTTCCTGTAATTGAGTTGTGTCGTGAAACAAAAGGAGCTTCCTGACATCGCAAATTAAACTCACTAGTTATATATTTATGATACAATTAGTGGCTGCCGGAGCAGGGGGATGATTAATAGCTTCAATTTGTTGGCACAAAGGACCACAGCAGTATGGGCTAAGTGGGATCATTAAATACGATATAAAATGTAACTTTAAGTTTCACAAATGTATCACACACCAGAGACAACATTAATCTGACTTTCAACGACGTTTTCTTCAAGAGAGCATAAAATGGATTTAATAGCAGGAATACTATTGGTTTCCATCAAAATAAAGTTTCAGGCCTTCTCTGAAGAGTTAAAAATTGACAGTTTTATATTGTAGAAATAGATTAATATTGGACAAAAAATATCGAGTTTCCTTTGAAATGAGTGAGTTATGATTTTCCAAATAGATCAAAGCTTAGGCTATGTCAGTAATGCAACGTCTCAGCAGTAAAAAGAGTTATTTTAATCCATATGAACCATGAATTTGCATTCTTTTCCATCTTTCAAAATTAATAAAGATACTGAATTCGAAAAGGAGATATGTGTACTAAACAGGTAATGCTAAAATTAAATTAAATATCTGAAAATGCGGTAATATACAGGATGTTCCATTGAAAAATTAAAGTAGGGTAAAGCGCAAGTTAAAATAAACAACCTTTTTAACTAAAAATATTTTTAACTAAAATAGGAAGTTGATCGAGACATTTTATATGTATGTATGTATGTATGTATGTATGTATGTATGTATGTATGTATGTATGTATGTATGTATGTATGTATGTATGTATGTATGTATGTATGTCAGAGGGGTGGTGGAATTGTCTTCCACCGCGGCACTTAGGCCTTATTAGGCCCCTTGTACACCCTCCTTCATTACTCGAGTACTTTTCTTTAAACCATCCTATTTTACTTCACGGATGGCTTGGTGGCAAAGTCTCGAACATTTATGTATGATAGCATGATCTTGAGTTACAGATATTTCTTGCTCTGTTCTCATTACCATTTATCGGGAACCACACGCGTGCGGCAAATGTTGGGCGACTCAGGTCTCTGGTAGGCTGCCACAGCCACGTCCCCGAGTCTGCTTTAGATCACCTATCCAAATTCCAACCCACGTCCGTGATGCTTGTCTCGGCAGATCGAAATCCGCCGGCCAAGACACCCGGCTAGGCGGTCCCCAGACATTTTATATATTAATAATTGAAAAATCTAGATATCATGCGAATAATGCATTTGTTTGATATAAACTCTATACTAATATCAGCCGATCTTTACTAGTAACAGGCATGTCCAAATATATTATAAAATTCATGTCAAACCCTATGATTTCAAAATTTTTTAAGGCATTCACGGCCCTTGCTAATGTTTCAACTACGATAGTTTTTGGGTTATTCCATGGCCTGTGTACCTGCTCTCTGTCTGTTACAGTCTTTCACTTCCTTGGGCTAGCCTCTGTGCTAGGCAACTTGGGAAAGCGTGTCCATTAAAAACACAAACAATTTTTGTATAGATGGGCAACACAGAATGATCGACACGTACTATATACTACCACCAATACCTAGAGGACATAGTCAATTTATATCTCAGATCAAAGAACTTTCGCAATTCACTCTTGTTAAAGAATTTTGGTAGTTTCCGTTGCGAATCGTATCCAGAATAGGACTTTTCGAACATTGATTTAGCTGTAATTGCAATATGTTTGGATGAGGAAGATATGCAAAATATGAAAAAGAGAAAAATATGGGTACACGATATTTAAATAGAACGTATAGCAGTGGGAGAATGAACTCTCTATATGAACAACTTGTCGACGACGAAGGTGAAAATTCTTTCTTTATTTTCGTATGGCAAAACACGATTTTACTACATTTTCATTAAAATTTCGTCTGATTTGACAAAAAATATATTTGACTGCGAGTGGTTATTGGAAAAGCTATCTTTTTGCTGTTAAAGATGAAGTGGGTTGTAGTACAAAGTGTATGTTAACGTTGCAAAATATTTGTGCTTTAATTTAATCGGTCTGATGTGCAGGTATACAGAATAATATTTAACAATAGCCAAATATGACTTTCCTGTGACCGATTTTTGCTCACACTATTCAAAGATTGTGGCTATACAAAGACCGCAGTCGAAGAGACTGATTGTAGAATGAACTGAACGCCAAATATGAGCGTTCATATTTAATCGTATCTATAAATAATTATTTGTGATCAATGGTCATGTAGTGAGGTCAGTTATATTGTCAATGGGCTTTAAGGTTGTTTATCAGAACCAATGAGTTGGTAAACAAATCCGAAATGTTTTGGTCCTGGGCAACAACAACAGACATTATATAGCACAGCAGAAATTAGGGTAACTGCTTTTTACGTCTCTTGATATAGTGCAGACTTATTCCTATAGACTATCAATTACTTGCGTCTCTAAAGGAAATATTGAGAAGTTGACACGGGACTTTCTGCATATATTATCTTTCATTTTTTATTCTACACTACTTGGGAGAAATATATTTCCGTATATACATATATACAAAATTAATATATAAATTTCATGATTTTAAGTCTCAGTTAATGCAATATTGATCTTATCATTATGTGGGGATTATTTTGAATATGGCAAAAATTAAACGGATATACCATTGAGAAAAGTTCTTTAGTACGAATATAAATTAAATAAAATAAACATACTTAAGAGACTTCAATGAATGCAACATCTATAGATATCATTTACAAACTAATCAATAAAAATGTTCAAACTTTGTCCGTTATTAATCTATTTTATGGCCAGCCCAGAAATTTATAGGAAATTGGCGTTGTGCTTGAAGGTAAAAAGAAACTTTTTTTTTTTGTTCCCTATCTATACTACTACCAGTTCCGGTATTACAAATTTCTTCTTTTGTAAATAAAGAATATTCCATAAATTGTAGACTCTAACAGTCATTCACACAATAGTCACGATGGCGATGATAGATTTTGAAAAAGTATTCTATGATGTTCGGAAGTATTTACTACTTCCAAAAAATATCTTATTTCTGTAGAAAATAAAAGATTTAGTAGAAAAATATATAACTCACACAAAAACGGTCGCCGGTGTCTACGTGACGTCACATCTATGTTTGTCAACAGTAATAATATTTTGTGTTGCAAGATTCATTAGCTAAATAAAAATAAAAAGTTACCATAATAGTATGTGCATTTTATTTACCCTCAAATTGTACTTTGGTATAATAATGGATACACATTATCTTTCCATGAAGAGATTAAAACATTAAGAAAATATCTGATATATAGTTGTCATCAAATGTAACATTAATTATTTCTACTTTTTATTTGAACTGTAGTTGCAATCAGCTACACCGAAATAGCCCTTTTGAAGCCCTGTTAAATATATTTGTAGCCACATCATTTTTAAAAGTCTTCATATTCACAGGGGGACCGCCTAGCCGGGTGTATTGGCTGGCGGATTTCGATCTGCCGAGTCAAGCATCACGGACGTGGGCCGGAATTTGGATGGGTGACCTAAGGCAGGCTCGGGGACGTGGCTGTGGCAGCCTACCAAGAGACCTGGGTCGCCCAACATTTGCCGCACGCGTGTGGTCCCCGATAAATGGTAATGAGAGCAGAGCAACAATTCTCTGTAACTCAAGACCATGTTATCATACATAAACTGTACGAGACTTTGCCACCAAGCCATCCGTGTAGTAAATAAGATGGTTTGAAGGAAAGTACTCGAGTAATGAAGGAGGGTGTACAAGGGGCCTAATAAGGCCTAAGTGCCGTGGTGGAAGACAATTCCACCACCCCTCCGACATACATACATACATACATACTGTCTTCACAGATTCCGTCAGGTGATCCTGCTATCGTGGGATAGTTTTTGCAAAGCATTATACCACATTTTTTAAATTTTTTCTCCTGATACCTACAGTTTTCCTAACTTCATCCTCCAACATTCTATCGCGTTTCATGGCTGATGCGTCTGAGATTTTTCTTCCCATTATTAACGTGATCATTGGTGTTGCATCGACTAAATTCAAACGCTCGTGAGGCAGTCACTCTGCCATATCTTAACTCATGCCAAAAATAGCTTTGATGTTGGTCTCGTCTCTTCTTAAACTTTCATGTCATCTTCATCAGTCAATACCAATATTTTCAAAAATGTGTCGCAGGACTGTTCTTTGTATTTCAGCACCAATTTATGCATGGATAAACTTTTGATCACAAACAGAGTCTTTTTGATATTTTATTAACTCACAGTTGTTGAGCTTTAGTTTCTTTCTTTTTAGAAACTTTTCAAGTAGCTAACGTTTCCTGATTATGGTTTTGGTAACACAAAATATTTAGACGAAGATAAATACTCCGGATATTGTCGAAGTAGATACAAATGACACAAAATTACATTTACGTAGATGTGACGTAATTCGCTCTGATTGATGTTCAACCTATCATGGCGGTTTGCTGTATTTTGTAGTTTTATTTTATTAAAAATATTATCAATCTCGCTCATAATATAAAAATAAATACGTTTTTTATAATCATTTTATAATCATATTTCATTAGATAAATCCATAATTTTTAGTGATTCTTGGTTACTGTCATCATGCCTATTACCGAGGTTTTTCAAAATCTGTACGTTGTAGGATACAATTTCGGTGCGACGATAGTACACTGTTATAAAAAGTACATGGTGTTTTTGAAATAAGTGCATTCCGTGAAAAGGGTGATAGAGGGCACAAAAATGAACAACTTTTATTAAGCAACTGAGGGAAGATTCAAGTAGTACTATAATTTGTGTAGAGCATTTTTCAATTTAAAATGTAATGTTTTAGATCAGTTGCTTAATAAAACTTACTCATTTTCGTGCCTTTCGTGGAAAGTTCAAGGAATTTTACCGTACTTTTTATTACAGTATACGGATGTCTTTTATCAATTTTTATTATGGACATACTCTTGTACATGCATTTACGATTTCCTGCACAACACCGTGTTTAATTCTCGTTAATTTCTCGAGTAGTGAAAACTGTCGTTACACATTTTTACATCACAATATAGTCTAATACGTTCGTACTTGCTAGCTGAATAATTTAACTGTAGGTACTTCCTTAATTACAAAACAAATGATAGTGTCAGGGACATATAATTGATGAGTGATCTTCCTTGATCTATCAACTGACTACTACTTTACAGGTGTAGTATTGGGAATTATGAAGAAAACGTTCTAATAAATCACATAATACATACTTAATATTATAAACTATTTTTTACATGTATGTCAAAAATATAAAATTAAATGTTGTATTTGCAGCCTTGTCTCCTTTTCCACATTTCATACTGGAAATCGGATCTAATATGAGAATTTAATATGATTCTATTTTAGATTTTTCATATTTTCCAGTGTATTAAGTTCTATCTGCAGATAAATTTATTTCCTTTGTAAACCGTATAAAAACAAGCCATTTAATGACCACTCTTTGAGGACATAATTCAGTGGTTAAAGGGTCGGTGTCGGTTCCTTCATTTATCCTGCTTTTGTTGCCTTGATATACAGAAAACCAAATAGTTATATAGCGGATTTAGAGGAAGTAGGTCGCAAAACTTTAGTTTTAATCGATACAGATGTTGTTTATTGAGATAAACAGTAACGGCAGAATAGCGTTAGAAACCTAGAAATACTTATTGGGGTTGCAACTGTTAAAATAATTGAGTTTCTGTTTTCAAAGTACACTAAAATAAGATGATTTAGACTGACTTACCTATACACAAAAATCAACTTCTGCTTAGATATAGCGAACCGGATGTGACACCACGAAACAAAATTTTTTAACATCGTTATAAAATTATTTTAGCGAGAGACCTTTTATTTAGCAGTTGATTATTTGAACATCGATTTTATGTATAAAATAAGAAAAAAGAAGTTTTTTTTCTAAAGCGTTTCGAAAGAGTACCTACCACATATATTGTTTCCAAAGATGTTTTCAGTATTTTTTAGTTTTTTTTGAACACGTTGAATTTCAATGCATTTAAGACTAAAAAATATCCCATATTACTTAAAAACCACAGCAGATATCAGAATGTCGTAAAAAGAAATATTTAAAAATTTACCTTCATTAAAAAAAAGTTAAGGTTAGTCAGCTTTAGGCAGACGACAAAAATGTTATGGAGTATTCAATAGGGTGGAAACCCCAAGCAAATTATACCCAGTATTGACAGATATATTAAAGTGAATTAAACAAAAACAGTTTTAGAGTGATACTAAAAAATGCTGTTTTCTTTTGTTAACAGTGAACTTTCGAGTGTCGAAGAACTTGTCCCATTATTAGTCCAGTTACTCAGGGTTTTTACCTGCGAATTTTTTATAACTGAACCGATTGACGTGAAATTTTGAATGAATGTGGGGAATTCTTCAAGAAACAAAACTTATATAGTGCCGAAATGTGCTTTTGCCCTGGGGGTGGTGCCTACCCCTTCTTGAGGGTGGAAATTTTTACGCCCAAAATAACCGCAGGAATCGATAACATGATAATTCCATTTCTTTTAAGAAAAAATTAATAAACAAATCACTGCCTTTGGCGACAGAATTAAAATTAAATGCAATCCATTTACAGATTTCTTCATTTATGTTCTAAGAATATGTTCTGGGTTTTTGGCTAACTTACAAAGCATGATTTCGAAAAAAACTTAATTTTTGAAAATGTTAAGGACCTCGCCCTTTTCTTATGGGAAGTGAGTTTCGGCCAATTTTTTTGAAACTTCGCAGGTTGATAGTTCTTAAAATGTAGATCAAAAGTCTCAATGGGCATAAAGCCCCAAATCCACCCCTTCCCCCTCAAAAACTGCCTCCAAGTAGCGGGGAGTTTACTTGTCGTTTTATGAAAAAAGTTTCAAATAAAAGTTTTNCGGGGTCAAGTGGGGCAGTTTGTTAATCAAAAATGTGGTTGTTTGGGGTCATTGTTGGGTTGATTAAAAAAATAAATTGTTTTACATGCAGAAATCAGTTAAATCGCCCCCGCTACTTGGAGGCAGTTTTTGGGGGGGAAGGGGTGGATTTGGGGCTTTGTGCACATTGAGACTTTTGACCTACATGTTAAGAACTATCGACCTGCGGAGTTTCAAAAAAATTGGCCGAAATCCACTTCCCATAAGAAAAGTGCGAGGTCCTTTTTCAAATTTTTGAAAATAATTCGATTTTTACGCTGTAACTTGAAAATTAAAGGGTGTACGAAAAAAATACAATAGTAAAAAAATTTAACTTTATTTTTGCTGAAGATTTTTTTATTCCTCTAAAATTAATATTAATCGAGATATCGCCATTTTAACTTATCATATGAATGATAGAACCACCCTTTTCTAGCCCTTTAAATTTTTCAAACTTAAAAATGGAGGGCTTAAAAAGATCAACTCAATAGTTCACGTAGCCCTTACAATTCCCTGCAAAATGAGCCTTTGTGCGATTAAAAATCTTAAAAAGTAAGAGAGTTATCGTCAAAAAAATAAACACGTGTATAGGTGATAATTTTAGGAAAATTTAGGTCAAACAAGAATTTTTAAGCATTTAGATCTTTTTTGTATATATACGTATTTCGACACGTGGATATACGTAATTCGACATGTGGAACATGCTCCGTCGACAACTGCCTAAATTCTCCTCCAATCATCGAAGAGGACGAGCATGATTGTGAAGAGAATATCAGTGACGACGAATAATCATTTACATTTTTGTATTTATTATTATTAAAAAGGAAATAATCTTAATTTTGTGTGTGTATAGGTATATATAAATGTAAGGGGTAATTTTTAAGGGTTGAAAAATTGCAATAAAAAATTATTTTATAAGAAGGGAATAAATGTTTATTTAATACGAATGTACATTTAAAATGTTTCTACTCTTTCAATAATATTTTTTCATTTTATTTTCGAAAGAAGGGGTATTGTTCAAGGGTTGAAATGTTGCAATTGATCAAAAAGATTTTTTAATCAAGAAATCAATTTTAATTTGATAAAAATGCATGATTAAAACGTTTCAAGTTGAAAAAAAGGGGTGGTTTTTAAAGGTTTTTCCGGGTTGAAAATTTGGGACACATTAAGTTTCATGTTACTCATACTGCATAAATAAAAAAGATTTGATTACATAAAATGCTTAAATTTATATTTTTTCTTTTTTTTCCAATAAGGGGTGGTTTTCACCCCTTAAGAACAAAAAGCACACCTAGCGCATATATAAGTTTTGTAGTGGGGGGCAAGATGAGCCTAATTCTAAATTTTGAGAAAAATTTATGCAGTTGTAAAAAATTCGGAGGAATTACTATTGTGGGTACACATGTTCGCAAGTGACCCATTTTTAAGCACAACGTCAATAACGCCGCCGGACGCACCATGGGGTTCCCGGAAGACGACCCCGGCAGTGTGGCGCCAAGGACCAGGGACTTCTGCCAGCGACTACCAGGCTACCTACGACCGACTCCACAAACAGGGACTCTCCAACGAACACTCACCCCGTCAACATGTCTTTTCCTATACAAGTTTTCTATATATTAGTTTTCAATAAAATTCTTTATTATTACCGTTGAGAGAGCGTTTTATTCTTGCTGTACGGCGAAAGCAACCCTCACTATATTTTCAACAGTAACTGGGTTATATTTTTAAAAGTAGAATCACCCCCTAAATATTTTGTAATTATTTACAGAACACCCTATATAATATAAATGTAATTTTGTTTTAATTAATATTTTACAATAGATAGACTGACAACTACATCTACAAAAAAAAACATGCAAATTGTGAAGTTTAGAAAATTGGTCACAAATTTTTTTATTTATAATATTTTGAATAATTAGACAGGAATAGTGTGTATTAATTTCACGAAAAGAAATGTATTATATTTTTATTTTTTGTTAATGTTTTCAGTTTCAATTTTATCGTTTTCCAGAATTATTTCAAAAGTTACATGGGAACAAAGAATACTGCACAATTTTCAGCAATTTTCAGTTTATCGAATTTACCTCTTTTAATCATTTTTGTTTTGATAATGGGAATTAAAAAAATGTGAATTATTGATTAGAGACAACATTTAGTGTTGTGTCTGTGTTTATAAACATTTATTTTCTTAGTGTATTCCTTGGCTTATCCCTTAGCGAAAGAGGTTACTTATTTGTTTATTAAAACTTTTAATTTCTTTCTTTCAGTGTACAACAATATGTATTTAATCTACTCAGTCATGCTAGAAATGAACAATTTCATATATTATTCATGTATTACAAAATAGGAGTCTCAAATCTAGAAACTTAAGTTAATTGCCAAAAGCTGAGGAATGATTATTACGACTTTTATTTCTCGCCTTTGGGAATTTTTCTACTGCTCCTTGTTAATTAATTAGTAAGAAGCGTTTATAAATTCTTTCTTACAAACTGAGAATTTGCTCTCGGGCACCGAAACAAGATTTTTGTTTGCTTCCTTCACCACAGCAAATTTTAATTATGTTCAACTTAATTCAACGTTATTAACCATTCTTGTTTCTACATACACTTTAATACGAATGAAATGTTTAATATGACCAATGTTTAAATTTATTTTTGTGGTGTAATTTCAAACTGCTTTACGACTGCTAACTAGATTTTTTTCTTACGATTAATTATATTATTAAATTCTTATTATAACTAGTTATTGGTCATTACATTAAAAATTCATATATCTGCATACATTATTTTGTTTCCATTGTTACGAAACTGACTTACTCTTTTATGGAAGGATAGAGAAGTTCACAAATTGAAGTAAGATTTGAAGCCAAGGGGTTTTCAACGTATTCCATATACACCTAGGTCATATCAGGTCCTTTACACATCCCCACTAGGGTGATTGTCTCATCTAAGTCATCAAACGACCTATTTTAGCGAAATAAGTAATGAAATCTCCAAAGGGGATTTCCCTCAGACAGAACCACGACAGCAAACGCTCTCCAAGTACACATTCTCTAGATAGCTTATTGGTAGAATTTCCTCACAACACATGGACTATCCCTTTTCCTCTTTACAACCCTTATAAACCCTTATAAAGAAGTTTATATATCCAATATTATTGTGGTAATGATCCCTTATCTGTTCTTGCTAAAATATTAATGTCGGCGTATTCCTTTTATAGTTGTCATCTTAGAACTGTTTATACTTACTTATATCCCTTAATTTACAATTCCAGTATTATTATCCTTTTATGTATAAATCTACTAAATTGTATCTTGTTAATTCATTAATTAATTACCTAGAATTAATTATTAGAACTGGTGCCTCGCATTTTCCATACAGCTTTTTTCACAGAAATGTTTTTAATAGATTTTGCCAAGTATCCATTATTAAATATTCATACTAATAAATTATTGTCTTCCTATATCAGGACTGGCACATTGCCACAGCGGAGCTAAGAAAAAAGTTAGGAATTTAACTTATAAAAGTGAACAGGAACTTTTAATTCTTCTTGTACTTACAGGTATAACGGAATTTATTTCTACTGCGTCCTTTCTTCTCTTTATGCAGTTCTCATGGTTCTTGGTCTTCCCATGTCACAATTATCATATTTAAGAGCCTTGCTCTTCCAGACTTCTAAGTATGTGGTATTCTTCTATCATAGGCCCCATACATGATCAAACAATTTGCACAACAGAGGGCGTTGTGTAAACATTCTGATCATGTATGTCTTGATTGGAGCTGTTGCGCAACAGTTTGAGTAAATTCGAGCTTGTTTGAAATTATTTGTACAACGCGTGACTTACTCAAACAGGTTTGAACGTGTATGTGGATGTTTGAAGGTGTTGTACAACGTAACAAAAGAATAGTGTCATACAACTAGAGTTATTTGAGCGGTTTTGAAAAATAAATAAAATGGCTTTATATACGATAGGAAATAAAGAATTTTGGCGAGAATTTATACAGATGTATCGCGATTTACCCGAACTATGGAAAGTTAAAAGTGAATTTTATAAAAATCGAAATTTAAAAAGTGCAGGCTTCTGTATACATTTTTAAGAACAAAATTAATTTAAGAACAAAATTAACGATACCAGTCAAGCGCGAACAAACTGCTTAAAAAAATATAAAATATTGCCTATTTCCAATAAAGCATAAGCATATCGTGTATATAATCAACAAGTTGTACATCATTTATGTTGTACAACAAAAGTTTGCGCAAATTGTTGGATCGTGTATGGGGCCTATTAGGGTACGCGTCTATGTAATTCCGACGTGCTTGTTCTCCATTACCATTTGCTTGTCCGTAACAAAAATGCATGTCACGGTATTCAATACATGAGTATTGCTGAGCCATTTCTCAAATGATTATAGTAAAAAATCAAACCTATACCTGCTTTAAACAATTTTCGTTACAATTCGTAACACCAAAATTACAAATGACATTTATTTGAAGCATGGCAACTTGATTAATTAGACAACTGACAATACATTAAAAATAAAGAAAAAACACATTTTTACCTAGTATGTTTATCTTACGTTTCCCGAATTTTGCACACCTGTTGAATATACAGAAATTGGTGGACAAAACAGGACAGAACATTTTCTGATGCTTACACGTTCTCCGTAATTTCTCAATCCAAAAAATTAAAGGATGTTGCTCTAGTTTAGCGTTACGCTTCGTCACTTCCTGGATAGATCTACCTCATTATCTTACTAGAAGTGCGATTTCTTGTCAATAAAACGACAGTTTTAAGGCTTTTTGGTCTAAAATAACCAAGGAAAAAATTTCCTGAAGTTTGTGTTATAGAAAACATCATGTATATATAATTCGGGTCTTCTGTCTGTCTGAATAAATAGTCAAAATTTAATTATGTCACTTGAATTACTGTTTAATAGAATAGACAAGTAAATTTTGTGTTAATGCTAGAATGTTCAGGTTTAAATTTTAAAGCTGAACGGATAATAAATCAATAATGCTACACCTGATTTCTCATACATGGTTCACTAAGCTAATGTACTCTGGACTTATTTTAAGGATTATGGTAAATACTTTAGTAATCACTATAATACTTCATTACCTTTACATAGCCCATGAAATAGACTTTGGTTTATACGATCTGAATAATAATTGTATTAAAATACTTTGGTTTAAATGATAAATAGCATATTGTTTTGGTATCCGTTACTATTGATTTAATTGGAAGATACTGATTATAAATGAAGTATCATACTAAATATAATGATATATTTTCTTTTTGTTGTTCACCAAAAGAATTTTTTGAAAAGGACAGAGTCCTAAGACAGAACCGTACATAATCTGAACCTCTTCATAGAACTTCTCAAAATAAGAAAAACGTTGTCACAAATTAATGTAGATCGGGTATTCGAGATAAATTAAGATTTATATTGATACTTTACTTTTTTTACCATGCCGAATAAAATGATTACATATGAACCAAAATTTGTCAGGGGTGAAAAAAAATTGGGAGGCCTTGGTGAAATAAAAATTTTGCATTAAATAAAATTTGTGCCCATATTTTCTTCGAGAAATTCTTGGTATTTTTCATTTCTAAATTTCAACATTTTTGTAATTCCTTCCGCCACATTGGATCCTCCATGTTCGACTTACCATATTCATTCCGCCATTTTGAATTTTGTAATTTTGACTTCAGGTTCGTAATCAGCGACTCCGAAAACTTTAGGAACATGTGGAAATTTAGGTGTTTGTAATTTGATTCTTCCCCCCTTTTGAGACCTGCTGCTACTTAATTTACGAATATCGAGGAATAAGCCAAACCAATTAATTTTAACAAACGATTTCTTGGAAAGGAAAGACACAATTCAAAGAGACTTTGAAGAGGGAGGTTGTTCGTGGAGAAAATTACCTCATAATATTGCGAAAAACCGTGTTCTCTGCACTGTTAGGTTAGGATATCTAGAAAACCTGACATTATAGAGCAGTTGTAAAGTTAGGTATGGATTCAAAACGCCAAAAACGTTAAGAAAATCTTCAGAAAAGTACAGTGTGGTTTCTGGTTTAAAATTTTGTCCAAAACATGTGTTTAGTACCTAACAAACTAATGATATTGTGGGCAATAATTACAGCTTCATCTAGCTTTAACTAAACTCATAATATCTAGTAAACATTGAAGGTCAGTTACGTGAAGTATTATGGTTTTTCGAATTGGTAGGCCCTAGCCTTTGTACCTGGTCACCGTCAATTACAGACTTACATTGCGCTTCTTTAGGCTTAGCTAGGAATCCAGCAATGTGAGGAGCGGTTCCATCCGGGTCTAAAGGTTCTGATACTGAATCCACTGCCACAGATCCTAGCCCTAGAACAACAAGGACAGATTCCTAGTTAAGGTTAAGGAAGTGTATGGTAAGTCTATAACTGACGGCGACCAGGTACATTGACCACAGCATAACGTCTCGAAAAATTATGATATGATAAGTGACAGCACGGCTTGTGAAAGTCTTAAATGTCTTAGCTAAGGCCATTCGTCAGCAGGATTACCAAACATAGACTGGTTTATACTGGACGTGGCTGTGCCTAGTGCAACACTAGTCATGCTTTTATAGTACCTATAGACTGACAGGTCGCTATCTGCCAGTAGGTAGCAAGCAATGTTTTATGCCAGTAGATATTGAGTAACAATTAAAACATGACATATTTTGCTTACCTACACTCAAAATATGTTTATTTATTCTCTATATCTATTTACTTTCTACTAAAACTAAACTTTGTCTAGGATTTATATCTTAAGGAAAAAAAACATAATCTCTAGAGATATATCAAATATTAGTTAAAATTAAAATATAAACCACCTTTAGGTTTTGAATTCATCTTTCAAAAATAGTATAGTTTTTGTACATTTTTTCTTATAAAATAAGAAAAAATTACCTATACATTGTTAATTTATCGCTTTCCTAGTCTCTAGTCTCTTAGTGTATGCAGAGAGAGAGAGCCGATTAAACTTCTGAAATTAATAGCCGAAGTAAATTGATCGGTAAATGATATCAAAGGTTGCATCGCTTATTAGTCTCCATCTCTGCCAATCAATATTATAGATAACAGTTGATAAATTAATTGACGGGGAATTAAGTTATTACTACATAAGACCCGCAATTAACGATATTAGAAGCTAATTATATTGTCACTTATTAATCATATTACAAACCTGAATTGACGTGATAATAAATGAAGGCTATCGCCTACTTGATGTGCCTTATTAGGACGACATTCTACCTGGGAATAAAGCTTAAGGCACGTGACGTGCTAACACGTGTTGCAAATTTATCTACTACATATATATTTTTAAATAAAAGGTTACATATTAGTCTACACAAAACTCGCTTAAATAGGATACAATACGGGATATTAATACGGAGCGTTCATAAATGTTTACAAGTCACGTGACCGCCGAGCTTTGGCAACCGAACATTGCATGACTGGTACTGATAACGAAAAATCCCTAAATCCTTAATTTTTATAAAAAAATAATGATGTGAGAAATTAAGTAAGTAAGATCCCTGTATAACCGGCTTTCAGATAAAAAAATCAAGTTGGCATTTTATAATGGCATATTAATTAAATTAGTTGCATTTTTGATAGATTGTCGTCAAAAAAGTGTTTTCGAAGACAATTAACAATTCAGAAGAAATTATTTGTAGTCCTCAACCGAGAGAAATCGCGGAAAGTTTGGAAACAGATTTGTTACCTAAGAAGAGTCCTGCAAGATACGATAAAGTTTATTATGTTTTCAAGAGTTGGTGTTCGCAAAAAGGTGATCAGAAAGCTGTTTCTGGAACTATTTTGCTGACATATTTTAGCGATATTGCCAAAATCAAAAAGCCGTCAACCCTTTGGTCCATTTACATGTTGCGTACTACTTTAAATATTAAAAATAAAGTGGATATCTCCAAATTTTTTAAGTTATTTTGAAAAAATTTAGGATATGTATCCAAAAAGTCAAGCACTTTCTCCATTGCGGCATTTTTGAATATATGCTACCTATAAAGGTTGCACTTACAATAATTGTTCACAACGAAATTCCAATATCAAAAACCTCTACCAGCCAAGAGTATTTATAGTGAGTAATGAAGAATGGGTAACGTTAATTAGAACATATGTTGCACTTTGTTTAGAACGTTCTAAATGAAAACTTCTTTTTACAATTAAGATTCGGTATAATCACTCGTCAGTCATTTGGCCACAATTCGATAAGTCAATTTCCCAAAAAAATTGCAGTGTTTCTAAGCTTCCGCATTGTGAAACGGGACACTGCTTCTGAAGAACGGCAGCCACACTATTGGTAAATAGTGGTGGTGACATTCTCCAGTTAATGAGACTAGGGGGATGGAAATCCCCGTAGTGGAAGGGTACGTCGACAAGTCTACAAATTCTTAGGTTAAAATTGTCACAAAAATATCTGGCGAAACTCCAATACTAAAAACATTACCATTTGTACGCAGGATATTCAGCATGGATTAACAATTTCTGTTGCCGCTCATAACCAATTGAATTAATTTATTAAAATAATTTATAATCCTTAGGTAATATGAAAAAAATTTGTTGAGAATATTTTAATGTACAATAAGATATTTTTTGAAACAAACATTTTCGTTATTCAATGAATGTTGACATTTACGTGCTGGTTAAAAGTGGCATTTGTTTCTTTAGAACTTACTGTAAGTTTGAAATATTAACATTACCTACATGTTTGGTTATAAATAAAAATACTGCACAAATACGAAATTTCTTAATATTCTTGTCCATATTCATGAGGATGACGATGATTTCTTACTGTACAAATGTTAGATAATCACGAGCAAATACTTCGACAACTTTCTTCTTCTTCTTGTAACAAGTCCATCTCATAATGGATATTCTTCTTTTTTTATTAAATCATATGGTCACAAATTGACATGATCTATGCTGAACAATTTCAGGTTAATGTCCTGCTGTTACAGAAAGCCGTCAGAGTGTTGGTGCGCCAACACTTTTTAAATATGGACTTATTGAATAAGTACGAAAGTATGAATTTTCTTAGTATTCTTATTCATTTATTGGATGATTTCATTACTGTATACTTATATTCTATTGATTATGAGGAATGCATAAGCATTGCTGCAGTACCATTATGTCTTCTTCTTCATCCAGTCTGTCTCAGTTGTGGAGATCCCACACTTTTTATATAGTTTCTTATTTTTGAATACAATGGGTAATAAGACTTTCGTAAGTTCTCCTTATAACTACTTGTTGTAATTTTCGATATAGATATTTTTAATTCTTTGGAAAACATCCCCATTCAATCGAAAAGTAGCTGTTATTAATTAGCTAAGTACATTATTATAGGATTTAAATATACAATCTTTGAGATTTAAACAGTGGCGGCCGACGCGGGGGGCTCTGGGGCGCCGCCCCTTCTAGAAGTTTTCATAGTAAAAAAAATGAATTTAAAATTTAGTTTACAGTATTATCTAGATAATTAAATAGATTAAGCCTTATCAAACACATTAAGAATTAAATGTTAAATTTGTAATGTGCAGTCAATTTAGCTGGACTTGCAAAATACGTTTGAAAAACTCTGAATACGTGAGCTGCTCGTAGCTCGCCTCTACATCTGTAAAGTGTTTACAGCGGTGGTTATGGTTACCGTCGCGCAGCAGAGGAAGACGGAGTGGGAGTAGCGCATATTTAATATGCAGTTTGGGCTCCGTTTAGTCTGACCGTAAGCAAATAATAGCTATCCACTGCTTTTTTTCTTATTATATGTAATTTGTTCAGGAATGGTGTTTCTTGTGTATTTTCGAAAAGATTATAAAAGTTTAAATTGATTATAAAGACAGGGACTACCAATGAAAATGCTATTTATTGAAAAATGTTAATAAAAAAATAGTCTTTATTAATTAGCACTATTATCATGAGATTTTTAGAAGAGAAGTATCTAGTTAAACCTCTAAGTTTAAATTATTATAAGAGTTAAAAATTCAATTTTTACAAGAGAAATAGTTGAACATTTAGATTTTCTAGTAACATTTTTAAAATTATATATAATGCTCTCTTTTAAATTTGCAGTTTTTCGCAACTTGTCTTCCTTTCTCCTTAGAAACATCTTTAATTTAGAAAAAGAGAAATATAAAACTTTTATTACACATTTCTCTTAATAATAATCAACATGAGCCTTTTAACTCCTGGGGATGTAAAAAGGCTACCCAACAAGTTTGGTTAAGTACTCTCTAAATAAAAGTTATGTAAATAAAAATTCTCTTAAGAAAATAAATAATTTTCTTTCGGTAACAAAAAAAATAAATGAGATTACTTTTTCTTTGGTTCAAAAAAATAAAGCCTAATTCATTTTTTATAAAAACAATAAATGAGATTTCTCTGTCTTCGACTAAAACTAAATTAGACTTCTCTTAACTAAACTAAACGCATGTGTGCGCGAAGAGTGACGTACGTATCATCAAATTATTTTAGCGAGAACTTTTAAATGTTGGCCTTACTACCTCCTGGGCTTTATTTGCTTCAGGTACCTTATACCGTCAAAAGAACGTCTAATTTTCCTGATACGGAAGCAATAGGTATTCCATAGAAAATACCATATTCCATAGAAAGAGATTAAGATAATAAAAAAAAAAATATTTTCTATATATCCCATCAAATTAAGTCAAATAATGTGTTACGATACCAAAAAATTAAGGTATGCAAAGTATATCTGACTTATTGACAAGTGACATATTGCGGAAAATAACTATTCTATACAGGGTTTCCCACCGGAAACTGCGTCGATCGATATCTAGGAAAGTACTGCTTCGAAAAATTTGAAAATTTGGCAAATGGCAATGTCCCTGGGGCGAACACAACTAAAATATCTACAACTCTCCAGCACTTCCGGTTATATCGGAAGTCGACACCAACTTCGTTATTTTAAATGAAACACCCTATATATATTATTGCATTTTATAATTCTACATGAAATTTTAGGGTCAATTTATTAAATATTCCCTATATCTAGGAATTATAGATTTTGAGATATTAATTTTTAAAGAAAAAATTTGACAGATGCAAGGGTTCGCGGAGATGCTAGTAACTCTTCAGGAGCATGATATCAAGTGGATTTTTGGTACCTGTAAAGGGCATAGGTAACGCTAAATTAAGGTATACCAATAAATTAAAACATTTAATACTAGGTGTTTCATTTTTGCTGTTACATTTTGATAACAGTTGTAACTTTGTTAACTTAAATGGAACACCCTATATTTTTTCTACTTTATCGTATGCAGATTGATACTTCCTTTCGAACCATATAAGCATTGTTAGGGTTGCCGTTGCTACTTTTAGAGATATTTGCAATTTTCTATTTTTTGGAAACTTTTTCTCGTATCAGACCTGTTATCAAATTGGCCATGACCAGAAACACTCCAAAACAATTAAAATAATTTGAGATTTGTCAAGTTAGTTGTTAAATTATTGTTATGTCTGTAATAGTTTTTGCTGAAAATTTAAATAAAAATGCCTGGTTATCGTTTAAATTATACTTATGAAGATTATTTTAATTTGTTTATTATTTATGGAAAAAAACAGCAGATTCTCTACATGTTCTTGAAATTACTTTGTCACATTTTCCATAATAACAAACAAATTAAAATAATAAGTATAATTTAAACTATCAGGCATTTTTATTTAAATTTTCGGCAAAACTATTCAGCCACGACAATAATTTGACAACTAACTTGACAAATATCATGTTATTTCAATTGTTTTTGGAGTGTTTCGGGTCTTGACCAATTTGACAACAGATCTGATACGAGAAAACTGCTCAAAAAATAGAAAATTGCAAATATCTCTAAAAGTAGTAACGGCAACAATACTTACATGACTTGAAAGGAAATTTCAATCTGCATAAGACAGGGTAAAAAATATAGGGTGTTCCATTTATGTTAACAAAGTTATAGGTGATTAAAGTTATCAAAATGTAATAGCAAAAATGAAACATCTAGTATTAAATGTCTTAATTTGTTGGTATACCATAATTTAGAATTACCTATGCCCTTTACAGATACCAAAAGTTCGCTTGATATCAAGCTCCTGAAAAGAGTTACTATCATCTCCGCGGAACCTTGCATCTGTCAAATTTTTACTTTAAAATTAATATCTCAAAATATATGACTCCTAGGTATAGGGAATATTCAATAAAGTAACCCTCAAATTTCACGTAGAATACGAAAATGCAATAATATATAGGGTGTCCCATTTAAAATAACGAAGTTACGGAAACGGTATAACCGGAAGTGCTGGAGAGTTCTAGATATTTTAGTTGTGTTCGCCCCCCCCCCCAGGGACATTGCTATGTTGCTAAATTTTCAAATTTTTCGGAGTAGTAGGTACTTTCCCAGATATCGATCTACGCAATTCCCGGTGGGACACCTTGTGTAGTTCATGCTCTATCTAGTATGGAGTTATACTAGCAAATAACTACTATCTAAAATAAAAATTAAAAATGATATGCCTAAACGATATATTACTGTCCATGAGCATGATATCTTATGCATACCTGAATTTTTAGTATCAAAGAATATTGTTTGACCTTATTCGTTAGGATTTTAAAAAAGTTCTCAATTTATTTGAATTAGCTGAATACGTTTAAAATAAATTAAAAGTACGGGAGATAATTATAAAATATATTATTTAAAAAATAAGTTGAACTATCTCTACAAAGTTATTCTTGATCAATATAAACTTTATTCCATGCCAGTGACATTTGTTTGCATTTGTTGAATATACCAGATCGCAAATAGAGATTATTCCGAAAGCAATAAATTAAATTAGCATACTCTGACTAACTAAAATACAATCATTGTGTTAGGCCACACAGAGCGCCATGCTAACTATATTTGCTATCTTCATTATAACTCTCTTCATTATACAAGTTAAAAACGATTGATGTTACGACTATGCTAGTTGTGTTTGCTTTGGTCGCTATACATATAAACAATAATCACTACTGTTTTAAATGAACATATCCGCAATATGCGTACGATATAGTTGTAGGTAGATACGTTGAAGCAGATTTGCTTTCAACTATGTTTTTTATACCATTGCTAGTAACGAATGTTGTCCATTTTCAGCAAATACGCCATTTTTATGTTAATTTAGTAATTTTTAGAGGGGAATTTATTTCTTTCATTAGTTAAAATTACTTCTCTGTATTTGCCTTTTCTTTCAATTTTGTATTTGCACTGGTTGTCGGAAATTGTAGTAATTTTAAAGCAACTACTGATGATGTGTACATATTTTGTATTGAGGCAGTTTTTTATATAGGTGAATTGACTATATTTTGCTCCAACGGATACAACCTACTGTTGCTGGTTTTAGCTAGTGATATACGAGTAATACCTCAAAATAAAATAAGATGTTTATATAAATAGAGGCCGTAGAATACTTTGTTTTCAAGATACAGGGTATTGATATTTAAAAAACATTATACATTTAAATATTTTTTAAACGTAGGACAATAACTTAACAAATCTGGCTAAAAATTTGCTGCATTGATATACCTACAAATCGGTCAGGTATTAGTAGAGATGCTGGGAGATACGTCAAAGAATCTCACAAAAATTTCGCAGAATATTTCATGAATTGAATAAGTGTATTTAATTCTGGTTAGTCTTTCTAAGAAGTTACATATTTCAATAACGAGTCAGTTTTGAGTAACTACTTCCTGAAATTTAAAATAAAAATGCAATAAACCGACAATAACTATTATAATAAAATTGCAGAAGTTTTTGTTACAAGTATAAATAATGTCCGCAAATTTCACCGACAATGTTCGACTGCATATTCGCGATAAATATACATACGATAAATACGATCTATAAAAAAAAGATAAATAAAAAATTTTTGGTTTACCGATCGCGTTAAAATTTGGAACATTCATTTGGACTATTATGGCGTATTATTTCTTAAAACTTTAGTCAAATCGATATACTGGGTAATAGTTTTCACCGGTTACCTTTCCCTTTTAGCGGTCAAAACTTTTACAGTGGCCGTATTTTTTTAAAGCAACATTGAAAAGGTCGTTTTATTTTAAAAAAATATTGTCTCTTGAGAAAATCGCCTACAGAAAGCCATTCTTGAGGAAAATTGCATTATTTGCAGGTCTGTACGTTTCGGTTTGCGCCCTTTTCAATGTTGCTGCCCGTTTTAAAAAATACGACTAGTTCAAAAGTTTTGACCGCTAAAAGGGAGAGGTAACCGAAGAAAACTATCACCGAGTATATCGATTTGACTCAGGATTTAAGAAGTAATATGCCATAATAGTCCAAATAAATGTGCCAAATTTTAACGCGATCGGTAAAAGGGTTATGAGTTAAGATAAGACTATTTAGCCTAACTTACCTATATACAAAAGTGCACGCCTACTGAGATATAGCCTTCTAAATATAGAACACATATCCTATTTTTTTCAAATAATTTGGAGGAACCTGTGGTCAAGCGTTGTCCATCCATTTTAGGGACACCCTGTATATCTTCCAAACTAGTACAATTTGGTGCATATGATGACTTATATATACAGGGACTCGCGAACAAATGCGACCCATATTTCATAGCCATCTTCAAAAAGAAATATGTTTTTGTCTCTTGAAAACAGATAATTTTTTTTTCTCTAACATAAAAAAATTAACGATATTTCAAATAATTGTTGCTCTTAAAAAATTTTGATAAAATATATGGTTTCGAGTTAAATTATAAAGCTTGTCATCATATGACGACTACTGCCAAGAATACCACATTAGCTGTAACATCTATCTCCACAGGCAAGTAAATACTTCAGAAAATTAAAAATGATTATTTAACACCTCAAACAGGTTGTAGAATTTAAAAAATAAAAAAAAGAAAAAATTTGTAAAAAGGAACAGAATATTTATTGTATGATAGCACATATTTAGCTTGCTTTGATGAGTTGTCCTTGGTAATAATGCATTTTTTTTATTTCACTCTATAACCACGTATTTTAGCAAATATTTTCAAGAACAACAGTTTTATCAATTACCATCACTCCTGCATACTGGGAGATTTATATTTACAGTTTCCAAGAGAAAGAAAAAAAAATCAACATATTTATACAAAAATGGGTATGAAAAAGTGAACTCCAAGTAACCCATTTCATTAATAATTTTATTAATAGCCAAAGATGTGTACCAGATTTGGTAGTGATACTTCGACTAGTTTAGAAAAACCATTGTTAACAGGTCATCTTCGAGCCGTTATGTCTTATAAAGGGGTCGAAATTGACCTTTAACCTTTTTTTTATTAATTTTTATCAAGGAACACGTGTATAATCATCACAGCTTGTTATAGTCTTTCCGATTTCAATTGAAGACTAAAGAGCTAGGCAGTATTTATCAGGTTCAGTCGCACACGGCAACTCGGCATATATTTGAAAAATTTGTTTCTATATTTATTTAGCTATACCCATATGCAAGTCTGGTCGAACTAAACGTGCAGGTGGTAGAAATGTATAACACCAGTTGAAGAATGCGCGCGCGGGCAAACGCCGCACATACACAGCCGCACTGGGCGATTGGCCCATAAATTTCAGTTGTTGACAAATTGCCTAGCAGTGCAGTGCAGCAATGCGGAATTATTTTATTGTTGATTATTTTTATATAATAGCTTTTCCAACCTAAACTAATAACCTTCCCTCATCCTTTCCTGGCAAAAATATGTACATACTTCATACAAAATGTAAATGTTTTTTTTTGATATGCCATAACCAAAATTTACCATCAATATAATAAAATTGTTTGAGGATATAAATAATTAAAATATGTTATGTTATTAATATTAAATTTATTCCACTAAACCAATGGTTTCTTTTAAATTAAAAAAACTACTCTTCATATACTTTTTTTTCGAAGAAAATGAGACATTTTTTTTATTGGAAGTTCTGGAATTAAATGCATTGTACCTGTACATTTTCTAAAATATCCATTGATCGAAATTTTGAGGTTCGTAGAGACGTTATCAGATAACATAAAATATGGAAACTATTAAATAAATAAAATAAAAGTGGATAAAAGTATTTAAGAACCATACCATTACCAGAATCATATTATTTTATAATATCGTTCTCTCTTTTTCAGAGTTACTCTGGTCCTCTCCCGAATTATTAAGACACAGTAGTTTAAGGAAAAAAGGAACTCAGCCCGGCGATGTGTACTCATTCGGGATAATACTGCAGGAGGTTGTCGTTAGGGGAGAACCTTTCTGTATGCTGGCACTCACACCGGAAGGTTAGTTATCAACAGTCTCTCACGTAACCGCTCTAATATTCCTTTGCTCGCGTCTTTATATATTTTTAATTGAAGAGAAAGTTTTTTAAGGGCGAATCGAATTCCCTCTTGTTCGTAGTGAATTAGTCCAAAGTGAAAAGGCTGGAATGACGTGAATGAATTTGTAGGATAAGTATTTAACAAACACATGAGATTAATTTATTTGCAACTTCTTTAAAAATATTAGAGGATGATATTGTTATTATTATCATTATTAGAAATTGTAATATTAATGTATTGTTTTGGTCACCAACTGTTTTACTGTTTATAAGCTAACAGTTATTTACAGAACGTCGTTCAATTATTATCTGAATTACATCTAGTAGATAATAAATGCCCTCTTTTATTGCTTATTATCCTCATGTTTATAACAATCAAACATTGTACATATTGATGTAAAACACTTTTTAATCCAGGCTGTATCGTCTCTCCCGCTAGGAACATGATTCTCATTCGATTTTTCTTCATAATCTTACTAAAAAAATGACCCTTGAAAGAGACGTTACTAATAGTCAAAAATTGTTCAAACATTTTTTTTTTAAACAAATTCGTAATTTTTGATTTCTTCGCTCGAAATATTTTTTAGGCTTTTTGGGTATCCTG